>NC_064432.1:18312248-18479748 GCF_023375975.1 Astyanax mexicanus | reverse complement strand
ACCCTCATGAATCCTGTTTCATATCTACATAGCCCATCCTCACCCCGATTTAATGAAGGTTAATTGGCAGTGCACTTAGTAGAGTGTGGCAGGGCTTAAGCAAAAGTGATGGGATGAGAGTTTTTGGTGGTCAGTAGAATGGCAAAGTAAAATGTTCATTGGTGGATTGCAATCCTTTTTTTTTAAATAGGAAAGAGCAGGGTGGATTTGTAATCACTGTGAAATTATTATTATTATATTATTATTATTATTTTTTTTTTTTTACCTCTAAGTCCACTTTCACACACATTCCTTTCTCTAGTTCTTCAGACTCACAAGGAATCACATTTGGTCGCTCTAACAATTATTAATTAATATGGTATAGAATACGCAGGCATTAGGAAGCCCATATAAAAATGCATGAAATTCCCTAAACAGGTGGGATCTCTGAGATTTGGACTCTACATTATCAAGCTTTTTGAAAATCTTTGCCTTTTATAATTGCTGTGCCTAATCTATTTTTTTTTTCAAAGTGTGCATGTTAAAGTCTAATTTTAAAAGAAAATTATTTACCTAAAACTTTGTTTATATACTTTTTTTGTATTTTTGTGCTTTAATTACTTTATATTTATATTTACTTTGTTTCTGAAATTTGTACCAAAAAATAAAATGGGCACTTCCATTCCTTTATTCAGTCCTTTTAAACCCCAAGGAAATAATTTTTAGTCTTGTGTGACCTTCAGAGTCTTTATGGACGCATTATGAAAAAAGGAATTAAGAAAATAAAACTACAAACTCTGATGCTTTAATTAAGTGAGTTCCCCATGGGAAACCGTCCAAGAGTAAATTTAATAAATGAATGGAGAAACGTTGTGGTCCATCCCTGGATTAAAAAGGACAGGCCAGGAGGAACATTACATAACGAGATGCACTTCTCAACAAAATCAAGCTTTATGTGGTTTAGACCAGTTATAATAATTATTTATTTGATTTATTGCACAATATATTAATAAGACTTTAATATTTTTAACAATTATTCAGTTTTCTCTTTATTTCCAAAATAACTTCAAATGTTATTAATATTTATGTTCATCTAGATATCCTTAACATTAAACTAATCTTGCATTAACAATGGCACCAAATATTTAAATAAATAATTCAAATAATTAAAAATAAACAGGTCTAGCCTATTATTTAAGCAATAAGTAAAGCATAATTAGCTGCACCAAAGAATTTACTCAACAGAGAAACCTCACAGTCTCTACAAAGAGTTCATGCTGTTCTATAAAACTATGTAAGACATTTTCATAAGCCCCATCTGTTAGAGGCCTCACAGAGGCACTCGTCTGCTTTTATTCCTAGTTTATATTACCAAGAGCTGTTTTCCATTTAGCAACTCATATATTTGTTAAAGTATCACCTGTTTTGTTACATTTTTCATTACACAGTTACATTACTTGTGGGTTCGTAGTACATAACAAACCACATCCACAATAAAAACAGTAAGCTTGCCAGCATCAATTACTTGCAACATAACACCTAAGTCTGAACATGGCTAGTAGGAGCTAAACGGTGTAAAGTTTTGTTTTTTTTAATGGTAGTGCTGCCTGACATGTTATTTAAAACATCGTCCTACCTGCAATCGATCTGTGAGCATCATCTCACTGTCTCTTCTTTTTTCTCTTTTCTGCCTCGGACTCTTGATGCCTTTTTGAGGTCATGTCCAAACATGGGTGTCTGCCAAACTTCAGACTGAGGCATAATCGGACACCACTGGGAGATCAGGTAGGTGGACACCACAGGGAGACTGAAGAGAGAGGCACACAGGAGATTGCATTTTTTCTCAAGCAATTATGTTATTTTTATCTGTTACATATGCTTTACATATTTTTAACTTTAAATGTGTTGTTATTATGATTACTTTTATTATGATGATTTCTCTCTAGTTCTCTCTAGAGTGGTCTCAGTGCTGATGGGCTTTATAACCGTAGTATAATCCACCTTATTCTGCCACGCCCAGTTTCAAGTTTGTTTCTTCCACATTTGTGTTAAAATATCTGGTCTGTTTATATTAAATTGTTTATGGTGGTATCGTATTTAAAGTAAATACAGTCTGATGAAGCTACTGCTGTGGATACTTGTAATACAGTAGCTAGCGATGCTAACCCAGCATTTCAAGCATACTTCTGCTGCATCCAGACTCACAATGTTATCTAGATATTACAGATATCATCTTATTTATAGTATAGAGTGTTTAAACCTATAAATACTTCTGAAACTATGCAGACTTTACTGTTTTTGAAATATTACGGGCCTGAATGAATACCTTGTCTTTGGGGACTATTACTTGTACAAAGCCCTTATTTCTAAGAACAGGTTTTAGAGCCAAAATCTTCTCACACCTATGGTAAAACATTGTCTCCGATATCAGGCAGTGTAGTCACAGACATCCCCAACTGCAAAAATGTATGTCAGGGAGGACCCTTGGACCTGGACTTAGAAAAAAAAATAGAGTTTTGATGGGATACATGATGCTCCTGAATGCATCCGTCCAGGAGAGAAAAATTGATTGGCTGACTCACAGACTCTTTGCAGGGAAGAGGCCAATTAGAACCCGCTCTGTTTTGCATGCGCTTCATGAATATGCACACGAGTGGAGCGACTTTCCCTCTCTCTCCCTTTCTTTCCCTCACGCTATCGGGAAAAAAATAGTCTGCAACTTCCGGGAGACTTGTTAAGTCTGTACTCATAACGTCATAAATACTTTAATAACATTTTGCTTCTTTTTAACCAAAGGTTTACTAACATATTACACATTTTGGTTGGAGAAAAATATAAATACTAAAATGAAACTAATAAAAGTCAGTGTGAAAAATGTAGTTTTGAGATACAGCAGGAAGGAGTCTAAATATGGTTTTAACGAGACACATTAACCCACTTCTGCTGCTCTGTCTGGGTGTCTGTGTGATAGCCTGGCTAATACAAAACACTGAATGAATGTAGTTAATGTTAGCATTAGCATACACTTCTTTAGGAGAAGAAAAATAAGCTCATATTTAGTAGACAATTATAAGGGAAAGTGAACTACAATTATGTAAAATATGGCTGACTGCAGAACAGCCTGACCACAAAATACCTTAAGCATGGCACTAAACACAAATACAACCTCACCATGACCTCACCTGTCAGTGATTATTTACTTCAGACTCTTGCATTCTGGTGTATTTTGGTTGTTTATTTAGGTTGTTAACATCTAATTTTATCTACAAAAGTGACAAAGTTAGCTTAGCTAATTCAGTGAGTATTTTAGAGTATTTTAATTCATTGAGCTCTACAGAAACTTCGTCCCTCTCCTGTATTTCTTTATTTACGTTATAAAACTCAGCTAAACTAAACTTCAACCCCATTTCAACACACAAACAGCTAAAAACACCATACTACAGCATCACTGAGCTCTACAGAAACCCTGTCCCTCTCCTGTATTTCTTTATTTATACAACAAAACTCAGCTAAACTAAACTTTAAGCACATTTCAACACACAAACAGCTAAAAACACCATACTACAGCCTCACTGAGCTCTACAGAAACTTTGTCCCTCTCCTGTATTTCTGTATTTACACTATTAAACTCAGCTAAACTAAACTTTAACCACATTTCAAAACACAAACAGCTAAAATCACCATACTACAGCCTCACTGAGCTAATGCTAACTAGGTTAGCTAGCTGGCACGGTTACTAGGCAACCGAATACAGGCGGTTTCAGTTAGCGTCCAACAACAGAGCCTAAAGTTTTATTACGTTCACAAAACCAATATATATTTTTTATATAATACACATAATTTACCTCATTAAATGTTCTAAAGTGTCTCACAGGAGGTTTATCTGTCCGTTACGCACAGTTTGGACCTGTTTTGGTCAGGACTCCCAACGAGCAGCTTCTAGCGCCGCCCACCACTTTGGCGCTTGACTGACAAGCAAATGAACCAATCAGCTTACACCAATTAAAAAGCTATCTCAACAGAATACACTGAATTACGTGTGAGCACAAATAAACTATTGTACAAGAAAAAAATGAACTTATTAAAATTTCCTCTTAAACCTTATTTAAATAACAGTGAAAATTTATGGAAGCCCATTTCTGCCACCTAAAATAAAGGCAAAAAAAAAATTCTTATCATTAAGTAAACTTCTATCCTATTATTTTGAGACAGCAAGTCATTATTTTGAGATAGTAAGTTGTTATTTTGAGATACTATCTCATTATTTTGAGATACTAGTACACTGTACATAGACAGAAGCAGGTGAGACAGAGATGCAAAATAGATACTATCATTGTTAGACGTGAATTCACAAATCATAAAATATTGGTGGCTTTTAAAGAAATTACACAATATCATCAATATCTCTCCGGACGTTGGAGAGAAGTGGAATCCTTCATTGACCAGCAGCTGCAAACGTCCAGAAAACAACACGGCCACTGATAGAAAACACACACTGGTCTTCTATTTATTGTGTTGAGTGTGGCTGTGGCCTCGACTGAGCTGTATGTAAGTCTTTTTATTTTATTTAAGAAATACATAAACACATTTTCTATCTCAAAATAATGAGAAAGTATTTAAATTTTTGGTGCCAGGAACAGGAACATAGAACAGAGCTACAAAATATTTTCCAAATTATTAATTATAAAAAATAAAGATTAAATGAGGTTGTCGCCCATAAATGAAAATTCCAGTAGCTCTATTCATTAGAATGATTCTTCAAAAACATTTTTCAAATGTTTTTTTTTTTTATTATCAAAATGCAAACTTAGAAATGTATGGAATACTGACACATATGAATTCTTAGATGACAATTCCTGGAACATAGTATAGAGCAACAAATTATTCTGTATTCTACTGTTCAGGAAAGACATCGCTATGAAAATTGTATTGCATTCAACGCCATTAGTAAGAGCATTAGTAGGGTGAGGATGTTGGATGAGAACCACACCACCTCAACCACAACTCATCCCAAAAGTACTGGATGGGGCACAATAATTCCACAGATTTCCACAGTTCCACTGCTCCACAGCTCAGTTCTGAGGGTCCTAAAATATACCCCTCTAGCCAATGCCCGGCATTAGGCATGGATTACATACAATATACTAAAACGTTGTATGAGATAGAGTATGTAGGAAAAGGAAGATATTTGGGTCAGAGCTAATTAGATTGTTAATGTAGTGTAATTACCTATGACATTTAGAGTCAGATGTGTTTACATTTCAAACATTCTGGATATTTTTGTTTAATTTTATTATGAAAACTCTTTTTTAAAACCTTAATTTTACCAGCATCACATTAATATGCACTTAATTAATTAATTTTTATGTTTTTACAACAAATTTTGTTTCAATATGCTTCTAAACTTTTAATGGGAGAGCCATAAAACCAGACTCCCTAATGAGTTCCAGGAAAAGGGCATTCAGAGAGTGGAGGAAGATGTGTCTGCAGCCAGGCTTAGTAATTATCCACTCTGTTACAATCACTCTCTATCTATCCAACTGTAAGCTTCCATTGAATTGAAGGGATGTGCAGTCCTAGTACTTACTTCCAGACATCAAATACAGTCAATCAGGATCCACAGCGAGGCTCGTAACAAAATCAAACCAAATAAACTGCATTTAGATCACAATATAGGGATTAAGGAGGTATTTGAGGTCGATTTTCACTGAAAGCAAAGTTTATAAAATCCCCACCTTGGAGAGCAATTTTAAAATGCTTAGTTTTTAATGATCAATGATGGCATTTTCATTGTGGACAGGAGTCCAAAACGCAGACAAAAACCCTCAAGCTGTGTGCGGACAGAGTCTGTTCCAGTCTCATATAATTGGCCTCCAACCAATTTATATCATTATTGAAATACATGTCATGTAAAATCGTTACTGGACGTCAGCCATTACTTTCAGCCTGCTGGTGTCCACTATATTGAAAATACCATCTTAAAATGTCAGTGAGGAGGAGCAAGCCTTCAGAAAAATGAACAGTGTGTACCTGTGGTCTCGCATAAACCCGATTCCTTGTCATAAATCACTAGGAAAAGCATTAATAGTTGACAACCCTTGATTTATTAGGAGATATGAGATATTCTATGCTTTCAACGTTTTTTTTTAACCTGTATTCAACAATTACGGACAACATGAAAGGTTCACTTAGCAGGGCTTCTAAAACAGCCAGCGTTGCAATTCACTGCATACCACACACGCCTCACACACCCACACAATCAACAAGTATAAAAAAAAAGAGCACTCAAAAGTCCCACTGAATGTTAAGATTTAAGAGTGGATATATATAATAATAAATTTCTTTATTAATACGCATTTGTAATTATACATCCAATGTACTATGTGGTTAAAATGGACAATACTGTCCTACCCCTTTTCCCAACCCCTCACAAAGGAAAAAATAAGCTTGGTAAAATAACATTTCAAGACCTTTCTGAAGCAAAGGCACATTTTGTCAATGAACATTTAAAAAGGAAGAACAAAACAAACAAACAAAAAAAAAAACTAAACGAAAAGTAGGCATATCATCTGTGGTGGAAGCAGTAAGCGGAAGAGAAAATCCACCACGACGACCTGAAACTAGCATCTCCTTCACTCCACGCCTTCCCAGAATTCCTCAGTCAGGGCTGAGGAGTTGACTAAATACCGCACTTGGAGGAGCTGAATAGAGGGAGGGAGGGAGGGAAGGATGGAGGGAGAGAGGGAGAGTGGGAAGACTGGGAGAGACAGGAGTGTCGCTAGCTCTACACAACAGCCACACACAGTAAACACTACTATTCAGGCTGAAAAGTGCTTGGGCCCAGACTCTGCCGTTTTTGTTTACGCCTGTGGTTGGCTATGGTTCCTGCTTGTGGAAGTGTCTGTTGTACAGTCGCCTTTGTGGCACAGTCGCCTTTGTGCCACAAAGACCATGTGCACCCAGGCCTGCCTGGATTGTTGTAGAGAGAGGAGGTAACTGGGGAACCGATTCACCCTGAACAGTGCCCTCTCCTGTCCGGCCACAGACTGCCACAGTCTGATCAGTCTTGGAAAGCTGAGGAGCTGCTAAACTCACAACCATTTGGAAACAGGAGAGGAGGGGTGGAGGTCAGGGAGCAGGGCGGACCACTACCCGCTCCAGCCTACCACCGGCTTTCTGCCATTGGCCAGTCTATGCCGGTGGGCTGGGCTAGTGGGAGGCCTGCTGGCCATTGCCCCCTCATACGAAGACTTTAGCAAGGGAGTCAGCTCCGGCACTGGCGATGTAGCACTTGGACGGATGGAATGCCACGTCGTGGATGGACTCGTCAAACTTCTTGCGGTGAGCTGTAAACTCCTGGATACAGGTCTTGTTCTCTAGGTTCCAGAGCCTGATGGAACAGTCATGGCCTATGGGAAAGAAAGAGAGACAAAAATATTAATATTATCTTATACAAAACCTAGAGGAATAACATCCAAACTACTACTTGAACTTGTGATTGTTATTGTGCTTATTAAACTATGTGGTCTTTATTCATATAGTTTATATACAACTGCTCATTCATTGTTTCTTCTGAAGTCAAGAGTATTAAAAAGGGTTTATTTTGCTTTTATTTGAATAAATGTCTAAGGAAGTCTTTCTATGAGATTTTTAATCATTCCTGCGATTTGAATGCATTCAACAACAGTTCCAGGGAAAATGCATTCTGTGGGAAAGAGTGGTAGACAAGTCATTAGGCAGGCTAGCCGTTAATGATCCTCTCTGTCAAATTTACTCCTTATCTGGCTCACTCTAAGATACCAAAAAGGAAGGGATGTGGTGTCCTAGCACTTACTCCCAGACATCAAATACAGTCCATTTGGATCCACAGCGAGGCTCGTAACGGCGTCCAAATGGGCCACCATGGAGTGGATCAATTTTCCTGTTGGAACAACAAGAACAGAATCAAACATTGCAGCTCCAGCTCAGATTGGTGCTCATTACTGGATCGAGCAGTTGATGCTACTAGATTTTCTTTAATAAAGCTGCCACAATACAATGCATGGCTGAAATGATGTCCTAATTGCAGTAATACCGTAGACAGAGGTGTGGTGATTGCTGTACCTGTGTTGTTGTCGTAGAACTTGATGTGGCGGTCCTCCTGAGCAGTGATGGTGATGGGGAGAGTGGGATGACTCAGCACTTTGTTGATCTGACAGGATGCCCCTATAGAGGAAACACAGACAGTACATAAACAAAATAAAGCACACTTTTAATTATTATTCCACAAGAAGAGCTCAGACATGTGCAACCATAACTTGATCATTCATTGCTTTACATCATCAGCACTGATATTTAAATCAAAATAATTTTAGTCAAATAATCTACCAAACACTTTTTCTGCTTATGACTCAATCAAATAACAAATAACTCTTATGTAGCTATCAGCTTTTAAATATGTTAGATGAGCCCGGTCGCCAGCATGATAACACAGCATTAGCGATGTTGGATGAGCCCAGATAATGTCATGCTAACCCCGTATTCATACAATAATGGATGAGCCTCATCGCTAGCATGCTAGTGCAGCATTACCAATGTTGGATAGCATGCTAATGCTCTTTTTGTTTATTTGCATTAGTGACTTTTATTTTGACACATATTTATGTAGAGATGCATAGATTAAGTGCTTGTTTTACCATGTGTCAGGAGAAAAGTCACATTCCATATCCTCATACTCACTTTTGGCAAGTACTGAATACTGCATATAGGGCATATCCCAAAAAACCTGTCTGCTAGTCTGCAGATGCTCTGACCCAGTCATTTAGCCATAACAGCCATTTGTGTCCTTTAAAAGTGTCCAGCAATTCAGTGGACTGAAGGCCAATTTATACTTCAGCATCGGACCTACGCCGTGGCCTACATGTAGTCTGCCTGTAGCAGATGACCAGCCAATTATATGACCAGCCTTAAGTTTTAATCCATGATGTTACACAGTACACAGTAAAAAAAAATACAATTATTTAGAGCATGAACTGTAAAAATAACCACTTTCTAGTTATAATTCATGCCTAAGTCTCCTTATAATGAATACTGTGATAGCCCTTTCACAGAGTTTTGAATGTGCGAGTGAGAGACATTACCAGACTCAACAGTGGACTCCATGTTAAGGACCTGCTGCCGGGTCTCCATGTTAAAGAGGCCTATTCGCCCGTTGTTGAATGAAGTCACCATGTAAGCAGGATCGCTGCAGACCAGGTCTACTGAAGAGGGCAGGCCTAAATCTGGATATCAACCAAAACACAGACACAAATTTATGATACACACACACACACACATTCTGAACCAAGAGTCAATTAGTATTTTTTTTTTATTGTTTTCCTTTAATTACATTAAAATATTGCTTTTCAATCTATTTTCAATCTTAGCATCTTAGATCTTGCCAGTTAGCATTCTCCTCCAAGCGTGTTGAGTCCAATAGTGTTACATTAGATGCAGTTAGAAAAGATGGTGGTGCTTGGTATCATTTACTAGAAAACTTGGGGGAACTACATATTGGCAGTAATAATAATATAAACTTATTATTACATAATAAATCTGTTTTTTTATTCCACTTAAGCTTTGTTCTTCCCTTTTAAAGCGTATTAATTATAGTTCTTAAACATATAGTAAAGATATATAACAGAACTCTAATAACTGCTTTTACCCTTGTTTTCATTGAAGACAGCGAGTGCCGCCTGAGGGTTGGAAGCGTTCCACAACCGCACCGTCCCGTCAGCCGAGCAGGACAATAGGCGTTGGTGAGCACTGCTGTGGACCAAACCCCAGACTGCATCTGTGTGTCCACATAGCGCCCCCCGAAGGACTGATGGCTCTAGGACACACAAAATATAGCCATGTCAAACCACTGCATTACATTATTGTGACCTTAACCTTAACTAAAGAGAGAGTGCTGACATACAGTATATGGACAAAGGTTTTGGGACACCTGCTCATTCCCTGTTAAATATTGGTAATATATAGAAAAGGTTTATCCTGCTTTTAATAGAGACAAGAAAATAAAGAGCATTTAAAGAGAAGACTTACGGTAGGAGTCATAGGGGTCGATGTTGGGACTGGGTGTGTTCCAGCACTGAATGGTGCCGTCCAGTCCACCGCTGTAACACTGCTCTCCTGTGTTACTCATCACCACACACAGCACAGCGCCCCTGAAACACACAGACATACATATAAATAATGTGGACAGAAGTATTTACACACATCCTCATTCACAGTTTCTTCTGTGACAAGTCACAAGTTTATCCTGCTTTTTTGGTGTAAATGTCTCTACTGTTCAAGGAGGCCTGTCCACAAACATTTGCACATATAAGCCGTAACTTTTTTTTTTTTTTTTTTTTTTTTTACCCCCACACCTTGTTTTCAAATTAAACCATTCCACTTGGAACAGAATTACTTCTTCATAAATCTTTATTTCAAGGTCCAAGTAGCCCAAACACTTTCGCTCCAGCCTAACAAGAATCTGGACACCCTACCTCTAGGAGTGAATGTGCAAAACATAGCGGTAGAGCTAAACGGTAGGGGCAAGAAGTGAAACGGGATTGGGCCATAATGTGATTATATAATTATATAACTACAAGCTTGCACATGCATAAAAAACACACAGCTTTCCTAAATAACTATATAAATAAACTCAAAGTCATGCTTTCCAAAGTCATGCATGTTCCAACAATCCTTATATTTCCAGTATTACTCAATCATTAAATATGAATACAATACCTGTGAGCCCTGAAGGTGTAAATGGGTTCCACATCCAACGAGGCATTCCTGTTCAGAGCAGAGAAGAGTCAAACTTAAGTTAATATCTCTCCAACAATTTTTTTACAAATCACAGGTGGCTTCATCAAAAGTCATTAAAAGGGAGCTTTGCAAATTCTGAACCTTTTAACTAAGCACAAGAACCCATGCATGCTGCTTTTAGAACATACACTATATGAACAAGAGTATTGGGACAACCCCTCATTCATAATTTCTTACACAATTAAAGATCCAGGGTTTTCTGCTGGATTTTAGACTTT
Source organism: Astyanax mexicanus (assembly GCF_023375975.1). Classification (NCBI taxonomy): domain Eukaryota; kingdom Metazoa; phylum Chordata; class Actinopteri; order Characiformes; family Acestrorhamphidae; genus Astyanax; species Astyanax mexicanus. The sequence continues at coordinate 18,468,718 of NC_064432.1, read as the reverse complement.
TGCTGTGATGAGTTTAGGACGTTGGATGATCACCACATTACCTCAGCTCATCTCAAACCCTTAACTTATCCTGAAAGTATCGAAGGGATCACCATAATGGCAGAAAACAAAGCGGTCTCAATCCTGGGGCTTTACACCCTTCAAGCCTATATCTGTTATTGAGTATGGTGGCAACAGATTCATGTTTAACTGCTCCAAAGAGTCATATTCTACTGGAAATAATTCTTTCCAGTGACTAGACAAACTGTATGTGTGCAATTGCACGTCTGATTCATCAAATTCTATTGGCAAAGGCCCTCTCTTTTAGGCACCCAACCACCAGAGGTCACTCCTACTTTTTGGCAGGGGTTGTTTTCTGCAGGTTCCACATCTTAAGCGTGTGATCCTCAGAGGCTGTGATGAGAACAGGTTCTACAGGATGAAACGCCAGGCCCCGGATGCCGTCGAAGTGGCTGCGCAGCGTGAACTTGGGGTTCCATGTCTTGCGCAGAGCGTCCTTGTTGTTTGAGATCTAAGGGAGTCAAAAACGATTGATAAAAGCTGTAAACCATTGTTAAAATGCAATTAATAGAAATGCAATATTCTTGTAAGGAAATATTTAGGACACGCTATGCCATAACAGCTTGTTTGTCTTCCTTTGGCTGCACCTGTATTCCGACATCAACTAAAAGAAAAAGGTTTTCCTACTCCTCCATGCAGAATTCTTTCAGCTGTGTGATGTTTGGAGGTGTTCCTGCATGAACAGCTCATTTCAAATCCCTAATAGCATCTCAAAAGGATAAAGATCTGGGCTTAGACGTGGCCATTCTACAACTCTTGAGCCATGGGTCACTGTCTATTGCTGTCAATGCTATTTGGTCCACTATTGCTTGAGCAATTTGGGTGATGATGTGTAGAGGTGTCCTATCTTTTTACTCATAAGAAGACTGGATTTATTTTAATAACATTTTTATCAAATAATTTTTAAAGACATTTATTTATCTAAAAGTGTTCACTGTTTTAATGTGGTAAATTGTTCATGAGTATACAAATAAGCAATACAGTAACTCCTCCTTATGCCTCTCTGTGAAGTTACTGGTAAGGTTTCTTTGCCCCCACTTCTACACCTTTACTACCATTGTGTGTAAAGATATTTAAGATGTTAATGTTTCATCTATAATTACATTGTATGAGCCACAAGCTTCCACAATCTTTAAGAGAGATGTTGCTCTTAATTATATATAGACAGCACATTACACTCCTGCAGCTGCTGGATGTGCTATAAACACTGTCCTTTTCACTAATTATACCCTCTATAAAACTCACATCATACGCCAGGTTATCAGCCTCATTGGCAACAGTCAGGCCCGCCAGCTCGCCCAGTCCCAGCTCCCCCGTCTCCATGGCCTCTTCTGTCCCGATGATGAAGGCTTTGCCTGAGGAGGGGGGGAAGGTGATGGCCTCTACTGCAACACAAACACACTTTTATTAAAATCATTTTTTTCTCCTAGTGGACTCGTTGATAATCTGTGCTGTCAATTTTAGAGAAGTGAAGTGAGTTTGGAAACCCATGAACTGAAAGTTCTGGGTCCTCATTCAAAATTCAGTTCACACACACACACACACATTGAGAATCAACAGCCTTATGATGTCTTATGTCTAGTGCCTTCAATTGCACTATGCATTGTTCTGTGTCTACTACAGTGTAAGTTACTACTGCAAAGCATTTAGTAGCAGTATGATATTCAGTATCTACTATGACTTATTATTACTATACGTACTTAATCTACTTACTTACTATAAATTATGTATCTGTATCTACAAGGATTATTCAATATCTACAATTTATAATTCAATATCCATTATGAATAGTTTTGTGCCTGTTATGGTTTAAATAAACCCTATCAATTATTCAGTAGCAGTATAAATCATTCATTCACTATGAATTAATCAATATCTACTATGATTTTTTCCAGTACATAATATAATTTTGCAAGTATCCACTATGAATTATTCAGCATCTACTATTTACTAATTCCTAATTTTCTGTAGATTAAGTAACCACTCTGAATTATTCAGCATGTACTATGGATTATGGACTATTCAGTATCTACTGTAGATTACCACTTTATATTATTTAGTAATATTATGAATTTATCATTATGTACCATAAATACTACTGATCTGAAATCTAATGTACTGTATTTTACATATAGTAATAGTAAGAGTAAGGTAAAGTGTGGGTCAATATAGGTCATTTAGTGCTAAAACTAGTATGCTTATCGTTTTTTGTTACATAATGAGATTGTATGGTATGGTTTTCTTATTTTTTTTCTGTTATTTGGAACATCAAATTACATACCATTCTGGTGTAAATACATTATACTGCAACAATTCATGTACATAAATCAAAATGTAAAGGTTTAAATTTTTATGGATAGTGAACTGAGTTTAGTGTTTTGTATTTGCAGAAGCTCCAAACACTTTTTGATGTTGGATTTGACCATTGCATCATGATTAAATATCTATACTGATGTCATTAAAATAAGAAGCAAACTGATTTACATGCTGGCCGTGTAGGCAGAGGCCTGCAGTAAGTGAAATGCTTACAGCAGCAAATGTTTTATTCAAATTACAGGAGCTAATGTTAAAGTGTACTGATGATTTTGTGAAAATGGGGTCCTTCGATCATTAAAAGCTTTACTCTGAGCTGTAATAAAGGAACATTTTGGTTTCGGACCTGGAGGTACAGCACCTTCATCAGTGTGGCTGCTGTCATGTTCATTGAAGCGGTTAGCGTTGGGCCGAGGCGGGGGCGTGATGGACGGCTGCAGGGAAGACGGCTCCTCTGTGTCCCGCAAATTAGCCAACATATCCTGCAGCTTAGTACGGTTCGGCCCTGCAAATGAGAGCAAAGAGAGGGAGAGAAAGAAAGAGAGGGAAAAGAGAGAGAAATCAGTCACTGAATGAACCGCTATAGAGGAAAATATTGACATCTCTTAAGAGCAATTCCAAGAGTGAGAGAAAAGTACAAAGTGAAAGAATAGCTCTCTCAGAGTTACATCTCTTGCAGAAAAGAGTAAAACAGTTCAGCAAGGCCGTAGGGACTGTCTTTAAGACTGTAGTGAATGGTGCCAGCACTAACTTCTGACAGAAAAAGTCATATGTTCTGGCATGGGAAGAAGTAACTGCAGTGCTGTGTAAAATTTCAGACCATAGTTTATTCATTTCACATCATTTACATGCAAAAATAGAAAAAGTAAAAAAAATCTGCTAAATTCAACAACTGCATAAAACTGCAAAAGTGAATAAACTCTCGCTCGAGTGTCCTGCATGTTATAAAATATGTGCTTCATCAATTAACTTCCTAGGTGAACTGATGGAGCACTGATAAAAGATCCTACAGTTAGTTCACTGAAGGCTGCACTGACTACAAAGGTGCTTCTAAATCCACCCTAAAGCTCACATTAACCGCACTTCTACAGCACATCAATCCTTTCATAAAGACCCAGATAATTAGCATTTAAAGCTACCTGAGACAAACATAACTGTGTAGTCAATTTATAATTACCCTCTAAAAGTTATTAAGTTCAACTTTAACCCAATAATTTGCAGAGTTTACAGTCAAGTATTCTGAATTTTCGATGTTTATTTGAGGTACATTCTATGTCCCATGCTTTAAAGAGGAATTCCACTTTATTTAATAAAAAGTCTTCATTCTTAAATGGTTCTAGAGAAATTATTAATGTTTTTTTTTTATTCTGTATTAGGTATTTCAAGCTGTAATAAGGGTGGAGGTGTCTTATCATTTTCCTCTACTACTTTATTCTACTGACTTTATTCTCAATGGCTTCAATCGAAAATTCTGCTTTAATTGTCTCTATTGGGATCATACAAATGATGCTGACATACTCAAAGGCCATTTCAACAGTTTGTTTTATAGCACAGGATGAGTCAAAAGTCGCAGGACAGCCATGATCTGGTAATAACCTAAAATATAGGCCCTCTTACCCATTACTTGCTGGGGCATTCAGATATGTAATTTTCCTTTTTATTTAGTTTTCCTTTCATTTCTGAAATAAAAGGGTGTTCTGCGATTTTTCTGCCCTGTATTTTGTATGAAACTGTATGAAATCAAATGTTTTTTTTGTTTTTTTTTCTAAAAAATGTTACTCATATAAAAAGTTAGGGATTAGGTTGAGACTAAATCTGCACACACTAGGGAAATCAAAGAACCCTGCACTACAGGGGAGTTTCAAGGGCTGGAGTCGGGAATAAGTGGCATAATCTCTAACTTCACAAAGCCCCACATGATTTCACAAATGAGCTCCCTTCTATTCAGAGGAGGAAATGCAGTAATTTGCAAAATCATCTGCTGTGAAGAACATTGGTGTAGTCAGTGCAGGAATAATCAGTGCAGCCACTGGTGACTGGAAAAAGTTGGAAATGTATGCTTCAGCTTCAGATAACCTCAAGAAACCTTTAAGAAAACTATGTGTGAGCAATTAGATCACAAAACAAATCAGTAGAGGGGGAAACGAGCTCCAGAAGAAGGAAAGAAACAGAACTTAGAATTACACTAATCGTAAAAAGTAGTTGCACACAGAAGGAATCAATCAACAGAAATGAAACTTGGTAGGAAGTAGTACCAGTCATGGAGTGTCTTACAATGACAGATCCTTTTTGCTGTTCATTACAGGCTCTTTGACAGCTCAAGGTTACGTTTATAAAGTCCTGAAATAAGTGACCCTACTTTTTCTGTATCAACACTTAGCAAAACAATGCTCCTCCACATACTGCTGCTGTCTAATGAGCTTGCCCGGAAGACACAAATACTATGCCATGACCAGCTGCACAACACAACTATCCCTGAGCAAAAATGTGCAGGATGCTATTGGACACACTCTCAATACTCCAACCCATTAAATATTAAAGCAGAACTGTATGATTTATCGCCGCACACCATTAGGACCCTCTACAAACTGCCATGTTGTGTTACACATTACTTCTGTATGTGTAGCTAAATAGACAAGACCGATATTTGCCCATATCATTCCCCATGTATTGCTCACGGTAACCTTTATCTTCCTTCCAAATAGCTTTTCAATCCAACAATTCCATCTGGGTGCAACTATACTCACCAGCAGTGCAGAGAAAAGCAGCTTTTATAAGGTACCTCCCAGCAAAAAGCAAAATAAACTCATCAAGAAAAGCAGGAGGCAATAGAAGAAAGAGTCAACCAGGGAAAAGAAGAAAGAAAGACGAGTATAAAGTAGGCAGATTATGAATGGCTTGAGGATGAGAGGAACAGTCACAAGACATAAGGAGCAAAATGAAAGGACATTTAGATGAAGAAATGCAGGTATAAATTTGTGATCAGACATCAGGCATGGACATACAGAAACAGAGACAAAAGACGAAACACACTCATACACACACCGGCGTTCCCCACACATAAAGAACTAACTGAGGAAAAAGAAGCATCAGCAAAGAAATCAATGCGACAGAGCATTGTCTGCTTTGAAGGAGCGCAGTCTTGGTGATCGCTTAGACTATTCAGAGAGAGAAAAGAGGAGAAAGGAGAGGACAGAGGTGGCCAGGTCCACTTACTCTTCACCCCCTTTTTGCCTTTGCGCTCCTTTCTGTATTGCTCCTTGAGTTTGGTTATCAGGCCTTGGTCCACGTCCCAGGCCTGCCTGTCCTTCTCTACACGGGGAGGAGACACACCACAGCAGGCCATTCAGTCGGACGCTTTAGCCAGAGATGGGTTGGCGTCTACATACATGATCAAACAGAAGGCCTGGCAGAGTCCTGACTTAATAAGATATTGGAAGGATCTCATTAAGCCTGGGCGATAGTTCCAAAGTGCATTTTTTTTTCTTATTTTTTTTTTACTTTAATTTTCATTTAATTTATCAATAACACGCAATGGATTATTAACTAGTAACCCTTTAAAACATACACTAAATTGCCAAAGGTTTTCACTCACCCATCCAAAGGCATGCAGACTAATTTTACAAACATTTGTCAAAGAATGGGAACAACGGCATGCTACCATGAAAGGATGCCACCTGTGTAACACCAGAGGCGTACGCTCTGAAGTGATAAATCACACTTCTTTTCTGACAGTCCAATAGACGAACCTGTTTTGGTGAGGGGAACAGTACATGTCTGACTCCATTGGACCAGGTGTAAAGATTGGTGGAGGGGGGAATATGGTGTGGGGTTGTTTTTCCAGCCACCCTAATTTCCAGTGAAATATACTTTCTAAAAGCTTCAGCATCTCAAGATGTTTCAGACAATTTATTCATACCCCCAAATGAATCACAGCAGAGACTGTAAGCCAGGCCTTCTTGCCAAACATCACTGTCTAACCTCACAAACCTCAAAAACGTCACAATGCTTTTGGAAGAGTGGTCTAAAATTCCTATTAAACACACTCCTAAACCTTGTGGAAAGCCTTCCCAGACAAGTCAAAGCTATTATAGCTGCAAAGGGTGGGTAGACATCATATTATACCCAACGGTTTAAAATTGGAAAGTCACCCAAGTTGATATACGTCTGATGGCAGACAAGTGAACACTTTTGGCAACATAGTTTACAGTTACATAAAATATTAGTTTTACAACTAGGGCTGCCGAAGTGATCAGCGTTTAAGTTCTCTTTCTTGTTGCTTCCATGTCACAGACTGGTTGGTGGAGGAGTCACATGACTACACTCTCAGTAGTATGCTTTTATGCAAAGAGTATGTGAATATACTATATGGACAGCAGCCTCTCAGTGCATGGATGTAAAAGTCACTTTTTGATGTAAATTAATTTTGAGCAGAGTCACTCTTCTGAAATTTTAAAATGTTTAAAAATGTTTGTTAGTGAATGTATGAATAATTTCATCCTGCATGTTCACGTGAATGTCAATTTGATAATTTTCATATTTATTCTTAAACAGATTAGAGTACAAACCTTCACCTAATTATACTAAGTAAACGACAAATGAAAAAATACATGAATAAAACTAAGTAATTATATGGTAATTTATTTTCTTTTCACTCAGATCTATTTCTGTTGTTCTGTTGTTGTTTTTTTACATTTTAACTCTTGAATGGCTTCTGATTTTCTGTTCAGAACTCTTAAATTAGCCATATTTTTTTTGCCGAAATTCTATAAATTCAAGACTGACAGCACAATCAATAAAAAAAAATTGAAAATTCCTGTAAGATATTAACACACAAGTGGGTCAGTGGAACAGTAGAGCTAACACAGAGACACAAGACAAGGCAATGACAAATGGACACACAAAAAATAATCACACAAATAACAGTAAATGAAAACACAGGTGATTAGCAATCCAGTTTAAAGCAATCAGGATCATGATTGTTGGCAGACAATTAATTGTAAAAGCAGGAACTTCTATAGGCTCACACCATTTCTTCCCTCCTGCTTTATTTGATGACTCAGATTATAGAGGACTTAAATAATAACGTAACACTGGTGCAATAGAGCAGATAAAGCAAAGCTGCAGTGCAGGAGGGTCTTTATACATTATATATGAAGGCCAGTGAGATGATGCAAGATGCAAGAGCTTATTTCTCAAATCACATATAATGATCAACACTGGAGTAAAATATATATAACAAAATGTATGATGTATTGGATCATCTTGTCATTCTTTGTCTATTATTAAAAAAGTGCATTAAATTATTTATAACTGATATACCTTTACAGCACAAATCTCAGAATCTAACAACTAGCAACTACAGAAGGCAATATTTAACTTAAAATAAGACAAAGTTGGGACAGTATAGAACCTCATTTAACTTTATTTTATTTATTTATTAATATATATTTTGGATAACGGAATTGAGGTTTCAGATGTTATTTTGTCCCATTCTTCCTACAAACACGTCTTAATGTGTGCAACAATAAGAGATTGTGATTGTAACATTTTTCATTTCAAATGAAACGAAAGGTCAGGACTGCAGTACCCCTATGCTCTTATTCTGCATCCGTGACTTTTTTATGTGTGCAGCATGTTGTTTAGTATTGTCTTGTAGAGAAAATGCATTTATACCCCTAGAAAAGATCTAAGATGTTGTGTTAGATCTCTTGTTTTTGGTGCTATGCTATAAATTAAAAAGGCAACTGCCATCTAAAATAAACTACAGTATTTCTATTGCATCTCCTTAAACATGTAACTGTGTGTTCTGGTGATTCTCACCCCAGTCTGTGCCATCCCCTGCGCTCCTGGACTCTGGTGAGGTGTCCATGTCCTCAGTGTTGGACAGGAAGTCAAAGTCCTTCAGAGCTTCCTCTGCATCGGGATCATCACCTACATGTGTGGGAGAGAAAGGCGACGAAGGCTTCTTCCTCACAATCTGCACAAGAAACAGAACATGCTCATAACAACAGACTGTGTGGTTAAATTGTCTTCATATTATTTATTTAGTGTTAGTGACAATGTTCACATTAATAAGACCCTATATTTGAGTCCTAATGTACTCTCTTGTTCTTTCAGTACCAGTTCCATCTATAGTTCCTTGGTCCTGCTACCTCATAAACCTGGGTATGTAGGACTGCAGAGCTCTTGGTTCTCTATTACCACTTTTCCACTGGCATGATGATTATGTGCTAGTGCCAACAGTTCCACATCAAAATCACAGGTTTGTGGACAGAAAAATAAATGTGACAAATAATGTGATTTTCAATGTGCTGGACTTTCTTTCATTAACTGTTCTATTAACTATATAAGTGGTTCTGTTAAGATGCTACTTCTCAATATGTGATCATATGCAAAATTAAAGGCCTAGCTCTAGTGTTATTATACGATTAAATAGAATTTTTTTTTTTGATTTATTTTCTTTTTCATTACATATTTTTCATTTTGTTAACACTGAACATTGAATATGCAAATATGCATGTATTATAACGTTTCCATTCGTTAGAACCTCTGGAACTATAAAAAAAAAGCTACACTATTGAAAAACCTATATTGGTATTTTTTCCTAACAATCTCTTCTGATTGGTAGATAGAAAAGGCACCTTTTTAATATATTGTGGCTCTAAATGTGCTCTACCAAACAGTTAATAGTTTGGCCCTTGTGTTAAAGGTGCGAAGTTGCTTATCCCAGTCAAAACCCAACTTCATAAACTTCTGCTCACCGTTCTAGAATCTACAATGGTCTTTTCTTTCCCCTCACTGTCTTCCTCATCGTCCTCATCGCTGAATTCAGCGGCAGCGTTCTCAATGAAAAACGCCTCCAGCACAGAGCTCGAGTCAGACAGCTCCACTTTCCTACGACACACAGAATCAAAGAAAAGAAAGAGAGAAAGAAAATAGATTACAGATTCCAATCCTAACTGGCCCCAAGGCCAGAGGATCCTTATTAACATGCTGCCTGAGTTTGTATTACTTCTAGACTTTACTGAATTCTGCCTAATCTTCCTTTTTACTGGTGTTTAATTAACAATTAGGCTGCATAAATGTTGTGCATGCTAATTTAAACATTATTATATTCATTCAACATGTTGTTTATTGCTTGTTGTATAATGTACAGTTTTTTTCCTGACCAATCACAGGCGCTCCTTAGAATCAGTGTTCAACACACGCATACTGTACACCAATCACCAAGCCACACTATTAAACACACTGACAATAGAAGTAGATAGATAGATAGATAGGTTCTTAACGCCGTGCCGACACACTAGGGTCATTTTAACGGCGGTATTTAAGTCAAATCTTCAAACTGTGCATTATTTTATCTAAAATTAATTATAAAAGTTGAGTTATATTTAAAAAATTTAAAAAATTCATAATTTTTCCAGGTGCTGCGGCTTTAAGCACATTTGGCATCTCACGTTCAGTAAAAAACCTCAGTCTATCTGAGTGCAGTGGTTTGCAGTCCATTAAAATGTGTTTCAAGGTAAGTCTGTCTTTACAGAGGTGACAGGTTGGAGCATCTTCTCCAGTCAGTAGATGTTGGTGCGTCAACTTTGAGTGACCGATTCTACATTTTGTAAGTATGGTTTGATGTAGACGACTGTCCATTCTAGTGTAGGTTCGTCCGACTTTGTCCTCTATGTCATGCAGTTTGTTAAAGGTTTTACTGTCCCATTCGGTCTGCCATTTGTTTTTGAAATACGCGAAGATCTGTGGATAGCTGTCTCTGGGAGGGATGGGTCGTGTGCTGATTCTGACTGCAGTGGATGTTCTGGCAAGTCGATCTGCTCTTTCATTTCCTGGGATTCCAATATGGCTTGGGATCCAGCAGTAGACTACGTCAAAGTCTTGATCTCGTAGTACTTTGTCCTTTCTCAGTATTTCTGTAACAATGGGATGGACTGTGTCAGGGTGTTCCAAGGCTTTAAGGCAGGATTTGGAGTCTGTAAAAATGATAAATTTTTTCCGGTTGCTTGTTTGGATGTATTCCAAGGCCAATAATAGCGCATATGCTTCTGCGGAGAATATGGAACTGGAGTTTGGTAGCTGTATACTGTGCTGGTAGTTTGCGCATGTGACTGCTGATATGACTCTTGTTTCAGTTTTGGAGCCATCTGTGTAGACTGTCATATGACGTAGGTAACATCCTCTGGTTTCAAGGAATAACTGGTAGTAGTCATTCGGGTGGGTGTTTTGCTTTCGTTTTTCTGCCAGTTTCAATATTATGTTTGGTGTTGTATACTCCCAGGGGGCTATGGGCTGGCAAGTCTGATTCATCGAATCCATGGGAAGCTCCAGGGCTTCCAGGTCCGATTTGATTCGAAGTCCTAGGGGTCGGATCTGTGTTGGTTTGGCCTCATATTTATTTTCGAAGCGATTCCTGAACGTAGCTTTGTAGGCAGGGTTTGATCTATTTCCATAGAGTTTAACAGCATAGTTCAGGGCCATTGTTTGTCGTCTTAGACGAAGTGGTGGTTCATTTGCTTCCACATATAAGCTGTCTATGGGAGATGTTCTGTATGCACCTAAGGCCAGTCTCAGGCCTTGATGTTGAATTGTGTTTAACGGACGAAGGTATGACGTTCTGGTTGCACCATATATAATACTGCCATAGTCCAGTCTGGACTGTATTAGAGCTCTGAAAAGGTGCCGGAGTAGGTGGAAGTTTGCTCCCCATCTAGTATTGGCTAGCACTCTTATTATATTCAGTGTTTTATGACATTTGTTTCTTAAGTACTGGATGTGGTGTTTAAAGGAGAGTTTTTGATCTAGGAATATCCCCAGAAATTTTGTCTCTTTCTCCAGTTTAATGGCTACTCCATCCAGATACAAGACGGGATCTGGGTGAAGTGATCGTAGTTGGCAAAAATGGTTGCATGTTGTTTTAGATTTGGAGATCTTGAACCCATTTTGGGCAGTCCACCGCAATATGTTGTTTATTGCGATTTGAAGTTTTCGTTCGATAGCTGGCATGTATTTTCCTTTGTAGCATATACATAAATCATCAACATAAAGTGAGCACATGATGTCAGTGTCCAGTACTTCAGTTACTTGATTGATTTTGATGTTGAACAAGGTTACAGATAATATGCTACCTTGTGGTACACCCAGTTCCTGAGTATGAGTTTCAGAATACGTGTCTTTTATTTTAACTTTGAAACGTCTGCCAGTCAGGAAGTTTGCAATAAACGTGGGTAGCCGTCCTTTGAGGCCCATTTTCTTCATATCAGCCAGGATGCCTTGTTTCCACGTGGTGTCATATGCCTTTTCAAGGTCAAAAAACACTGCTACAGTGTGCTGTTTATTCAGAAATCCATTCCTGATGAATGCTTCAATTCTTACTAGATGGTCTATCGTACTTCGGCCACGTCTGAAACCATTCTGAAAACTGCTGAGCAATCCATGTTGTTCCAGCACCCACACAAGTCGTCGATTTATCATTCTTTCCATGGTCTTACATAGGCAGCTCGTAAGCGCTATAGGTCGGTAGTTGTTTGGATCTGTGTGATCCTTTCCCGGCTTTGGAATAGGGATGATAGTTGCTTCCTTCCAACTGGTTGGTATATTGCCCGTTGTCCAAATTTCATTGATTATATGTAATAGTGTTTGGCAAGTGCTGTCCGGAAGGTGCTTTAGGAACTGATAGTGTATTTGGTCTGGTCCTACGGCCGTATCGTGTGCCGTACTAATGGCAAGTTGTAGTTCTTCCAATAAGAAGAGACAGTTGTATGGCTCATGATTGTCTGAGTTAAAAGAGAGTGGGCTTCTAAGTTGTTGTAAGTAGATTTTCCGAAATTCAGGGAGGCAAGTTTCTATGGAAGAGTTGTTCTCGAAAGATCTTGCAAGTTCGTCCGCTATTTCCTTTTCTTTTGTTATTATAGTTCCTTTGCATTGTAGATGTTGAATTTGTGGAGATCTGTTTTTGTTCTTCATGCAGTTGATCATGTTCCAGACCTTCTTTGAGGGAGAGTTCATCTGCAGTTTTGAAACAAAGTTTTCCCACGTGAACCTTTTGGCCGCCCTTATTGTTCTGCGAGCTTGAGCTCTGCTGATTTTTATTTTGATGAAGTTGTCCATAGTGGGGTGTTTGTTGAAATATTTGATTGCTTTTTTCCTATTACGAATAGCAGCTTTGCAGTCTTCATTAAACCATGGATTAAAATGTTTCGTATTTTTTGTTGTGGATTTGGGTATTGTTTGTTCAGCTATGTCTATGAGGGAGTTTGTGAACCATTCAATTGAAGGTTTGTCGTTTAGGTTAAGAATCTGGTACTGTACTTCACAGGAAGTACGAAAGGCTTGCCAATCGGCCCTTTTGAGTTGCCACTTTGAAGGTTTTAGTAGTCTTGTTTCGGTAGTAAAACTGATCCTTAGTGGGTAGTGGTCACTTCCACATTGATCATCCCAAACTTGCCAAGTCGTGTCAAGGAAGAGGTCCGGGGAACAGATTGTGAGGTCTATAGCAGAGTAAGTTCCATGTCCGGGGTGCAGATAAGTATTGTCCCCATTGTTTAAAAGACATAAACTTCTTGCATTCATAAGGTCTTCAATCATTCTGCCTCTGTTGTCCGTCTTCGTACTTCCCCATAACGTGTTGTGTCCATTAAAATCTCCCATGAGGATGACAGGAGAAGGGAGTTGATTTATTAATGCGTCCAAGTCTTGCTGTTGTACATGGATCACTGGGGGTAGATACATCGAGCACAAGGTTATTGGTTTATGCAGGGTCACTCGAATAGCTGTAGCTTGAATGACAGAGTTTATCATAATTCTACTGTGGAGAACATTGTCCCGGATCAGTATTGCTGTCCCACCTGTTGGCCGATAAGTGGACGGACCTGGTGATAGATACAGAATATACTTTTTGCAGGTTGCAATATTTTGTGCGTCCATTTGTGTCTCCTGGAGACAGAAGGCTATGGGATTCAATATTGCCGCCAATTGTTGGAGTTCCGGAAAATTTGCCTTGAAACCTCTGCAATTCCACTGTACGATATTAATGTCAGCTATCATGTGGGTAGAACATGCAATTGGTCCTTGGGTTTACCTCTGGGTGATGAGCTTCTGTGGCGTCTCGGTTTCGGGTCTTGCATTTCTACTTCGTTTGGTGTATCTTTTGGTTTGTTGTGTTGAAGAGTTGGTTTAGTTTGAGAGCCTGAACTCTTCCTCGATTTACTATTGGTTTCTGATTCCATAGCTTTGTGGCCAGAAGTCGTTTTCTGTTTGTGGGTAACCGTTTCTTGTGCACTTAAAATTGGACAGGGTTTTGCACCACAAACCCATGTTAAATCAGTTTGTGTGTCCACATTTGATGTGACCTTTACTGCTGCTGCGTAGGACTTCTCAGGACGAAAGTTCAGAGTTTGTTCTACAAGTCTCCTGGCTTCGAAGTACGGAATCTTGTTGCTGTGTTTTAGTTTCTGGATTTCTTTCTCTTTGTTCCATACAGGACAATATTTGGCAGCCGCACTATGGTCTCCATTACAGTTTACACATTTTGGGGGTTCCTTGCACTCAATTCCATGTTCAGGTTCTCCGCAGGTGATGCATATCGCAGCACTGTTGCAGTTTGTTGCTCCATGTCCGAACTTTTGGCATTTGAAGCATCTGAGCGGGTTTGGAATGTAAGGATCAACCGTTGTTTTTATGTATCCTATGTCCACTTTTTCAGGCAGATGTGCCCTATTGAAAGTCAAAATATATGTATGAGTCTTGAAAGTGTAGTTTGATTTTTTGATAATAATCCGTCTAACGTGTGTAACTCCTTGTAATGACATCTCGTCAGTTATTTCAGAGTCTTCCAGTCCGTCAAGTTCTCGGGTACGTATAACGCCTTTGCTGCTGTTGAGAAAGGGGTGCATAGTCACCTTGATCTTCACACCGGCGAGCTCCGTGGCACGGAGCAGATTGTCCATCTGTGCTTTCTTGGAGCATTCCACCAAAATTTGACCAGATCTCAGTTTTTTGACGTTTTTAACTGTTCCAGCTATACCAAGGATACCCTTGTGGATAGCAAATGGCGACAGTTTAGTAATAGGAGGATCTTGTGTCATGGATTCCAGCAGTACAAAGTGTTGGCCATCGTCTTTCAAAGTTAAGGGTTGATCCGTTTTCTCGTAGTGTAGGTCCAGGTCGATCATCCTTCTTTTAGCATTAGTTCTCTCCATGGTGATATATTGTTTGGTTCGCCATCCCTACTCCCCACCCACCTCGGAGTCCAACTAGGGGACGCACAGAGCCGCGGATCTCCAGCGGATGTGTGTCAGGGATATAGGGATGGTATACTCGAGCAGTCATTAGATGGTATGTCGCTACTCGATTGACCCTTCAGCCGACGCCTTCTGGTCTCACTGATATCCTGGTGGCATATCCGGAGTTTCCAGGGCAGGTCTCGACCAGCCGATTGATCAGAGTGGGCCACTCTGACCACCTGACTATGTGAAGTAGGAGCCAAAGTACCGTGTTGGGTTCTGGGAGCCGCAGCCACCAGTTCCCTCAGACACCAGGATCTCTTCCTCCACAGACACAGGTCGCACCTCACGGCAAACGAGGCGTCCCATTTTTCGCCTCGTACGAAAAGCAAGGGAGTGCTGAGAACCTATTCTATTCCGGGATTCTCACGGAAGGGGGGGGGGGGGGTAGGGGGGGGTATGGTTGTCCTGCCCTTGACATATCAGGATGCCTATGGTTGTAGATACCCTGTTGGCGTCAATTGGAGGATCAATCTAGGCACCTCTTTGGCTGCATCTGCTATCAAGAAGCAGAGCAATCTCCGGGAGGGCCGGGACAATAGAAGTAATGACAATGATAATCTATGTGTATTAGGCAGCAAGTGCACAATCAGTTATCAGGATAAGCATCAGCAGCCGGAGCCCGAGAGAGCACAAATGACCATGATTTCTCTGGGTGGGTAGATTGCACTCTTTCTCCAGATCACTTCTATTGTGATTCTGGCTGGCACAGGTGTCTGTTGGCTACTGTATTAGAGCTGGAGATCTGGCGCTTTCCTTAAAACATGTTGTCTGATTGGTGATACTGCTGAATTGGCAATATCTGGAAAGAAGTGGTGGTGTCGGGTGCATTGCAAGTGATAGTAGAAGTACTGTGGTGCTAGAAGTGAGTGGGTAGGTCAACTGGGCAGAAAAATAGATGCAGTTGTCATGTCAGTAATAAAGGACAAAGAGTGGGCTAATAGAGTTTCATCTACTACTAACATCATTTTCATTAATTTATAGCACTCACTATACTACCACTAGAATAGCATAGTGGATTATAAATCTATAAATTATATTATATATGCGTTTTGCTTCATTGTTTTCTTTATTAGTATTCTTTATTAGATGGTTTACAAAACAACTTATTAAAAAAAAAGAAATTAACCTTGACTTAAATGCAGCATTGGGAATGCTATGAATCAATCAGGTCTGTCTATTATCTGATTTACAGTATAATATAATTAATAAAGTTACTATTGGTGCCAACACCTCTCCAGTAGATGAGATTGTACCAGCCAAAACCTCAACATTCATCACTCTGTCAGTGACTGAGTCACCTACTTCCTCTTCAAGCTGATTGCTCCTGACTCACCCTGCTGTGTTAGCTCCCTTGGGTGCAGTGTCCGTCCCGTTAAGCAGCGGCTCCTGACCGGACCGATCACCTGTGCCGTCACCCGCTAAACCCAGCAGGGCTTTCACTCTCTGAGACTTGACGTCCAGAATTGTGTCCGTGTAGCCCACCTCCTGCAGGTACCTAAAGAGGCAGACAGAGGGCGCTGTGTGAGAGGGAAAAGCATTGAGCCTTTTCTCAAGCATCTGTTTGTGTCTCACTTGATCACATCTGTTTTAAAATATAAAAATATGAAATAAGTACAGTTGTGATGGGAATGTTTCATGAAATTGGACATGAAAGTCATTAAATTGAATTTAATGACCATTATTTTCTCTGGGACAAATGAATTACAACATATCTGTTATCTTTAATAGATTAAAAAGTGAAGGACCTGGTTTCAAGACTTGTTAAATCAATAAAAGGTCATAAATTATTAATTTAGTAGCGCAAAAAAGTTCTAGAATGTCTTTAAACTTCCTGCTAGTGATCACGATAGGCGACAGATGGAAGCTTCTCTGAGATCACATTAAAATGATAAAGCATTTAACCTCAAGAATCCCGTATCAACATGGTGGCGGTAGTATCATGTTCTAAGGCTGGCACACTGAACAAAGTGGATATAATAATGATGTAATACACAACATACTGTACAAATATACATTTTAAAAATTAATATAAGTTAAAAAATATAAATACACCTTCTTAAATGATAAATTTAGTGGTCCAAAAAGTTCCAGAATGCCTTTAAACTTGGTGGCTTGGATGGTAGCTTCTCTGAGCCCACATTCAAACGATAAAGCATTAATCTTTAAGAATTCTTTACCAACTGTTAAGCATGGTGACGGTACCATGATGTTTTCTGTTGCTTGTATATTTTACAAAATGGATATAATAATGATGTATATGATATTAGGGACTGAATGTTCACCATTACACTTATTAATCCCTTCGCAACTCTTTGCAGAATTACTGTACAGAGCACCATAGTTCCAGAGAAAACAGTTCCACTGCTTCACAGCCATTATTAACACATAGTGCTGATAGGTTCATCCATAGGTTGTTCTAGGTCTATACTATAGGCAATATCAATGTATAGGGTACAGGGCTTTCAAAACATCCGTGTCAGCAATGGATGCAACTTAAAGTAGCTGAATGCATTCATTTAAAAGGGTTGTATGTACAGTTCACGAGCTTTGGATAAAACTCTGATTCTTAATTTGTCAAAATTATGAACTTTCAGAGCCCTCTTACATCATAAATCCCCAAAATCAGACCTGATCTGTGAAGAAGGGAAGAATTTTTTTTCAGCTAAACGAGGTGCGACATCCGAGTGCTCGCAGTCCGTGTGCATCTAGGCTGTGAGAACATGGGGGTGGACTACTTTAACAGAGGCACAGCACACTAACAAAGATCAATGAGCCTCCCACTGCCTGTGTTTCCCACTCATCTCACGCCTGCGGTGCTGCACTCTACGGAAGCTCTAATTGGCTGGGGGGGGGAAAGGGGTGAGGGTATGTCACACAGTTGTGAATGAAAGGTTAGGAGTGTGTGTAACGGGCGGTGGAGTGTATGTCGTTTACACTGCAGCTCTACCCTGCCTGTGTGTGACGTACGTGTGTGAGGAACACATGGTGCTGAGAAGAAAGAATGTGGGCAGAAGAGGGCACTGTCGAGCCACACAGTAAACCTAGAGCTGTCTATAGTCGTGACTAATGTGGCTGATTGGATTGTTTGCTCTGTTTGTAAATAGGACAAAGCTCTTTCTTTAAAAGGCAGTGGCCTTTAAACCAGTCCTCAGGGTCCCTATTGTGGTTCAAACTATGTGTGGACTTGTTTGAGAGCCACTGATGGAGAAAATGCATTAGACTTCTGTTCATTCCAGTTTTAACCTTATGTAGCCAGAGAACCCTGACAAATCCAGGACTTAATGAGGTCTAGAAAGCCAAGTAGGGGGAAGCAGGTCTTTAGGGGTCTCTAAAAAGAGAAGTGTGTGTTCTAAGCTTACAGATGAAAGGAAATATTGTTTTTGCCGATTTGCTGAGGTTAAACATTACTGGCCCAACCATATAAGACCTGAGGCACTCCACAGACACAATTCTAAAGTTTGAAAGAAATGTAATTTTTACATACAATTCTGTAAAACCAACAAAATCACATAAAAAAACCACAAATACTTCTTATTTAATTTGATTGCAGTTTTTGGACAATGATTCTTAATAGTAACTGCAATTTTTTGAAGATTTCTTGAAAAACCAAGGAAAAGTAATGCTCTTTTGAACCCTCAATTTTTAATCTATTATATTTAAATGCAAATTAGCATCTCATTGCTGTCATATAAAAAGCTTGTATTGTTGCTCTTTATACTGGGTAAAAATATTTTGGTGAATAAACAATAGAAATAGGCTAAAATATATTTGAATATAATCTTTTGACACCTATGAAATCAGTTTTTATTTTCTTTACCAAATTGTCTTATTGTTTTCTCATGTAAATTTTTAGTCTTTGTTTTCAGAAACAACATTAAACTGGGACTGTATTAACAAAAATATGTACTGACAAGATATAGCTATAATATAACTAGATTATTTTCTACACTGTAGAAAAGGTGCATGCATACATTATGCGTACATCAACAGAAGTTTCACCACAAGAAGGCAGAAGTTGCACTTACAGGGGTGCACCATTTGAAAATCAGTGAAACACACTTGCAATAAATCCGCCCCAAACTTGCCTATAGCATCATGTGAATTGTATTCTGGAACGGAAGATTTTAGAGCTACGAATTACGTTTACACATAATTTTACTACATTATTAAACTGATAATAGCATACACCGTTACACCACCTCCAGATTAACACATCACTATTTTTAAACTGTAAAAATATAAAAAATAAAAAAAGGAGGCGACTTTTCCGACAGTCGTGTTCTGCCTCCTCCTGTCTAGCCGCCTCCTTTCTTTAACCCCACTGAATGAATGGCCAGGAAACTGCTTCCAGTCACGATGACCTAATGATCGTATGAACAGCACAGCAGCAGGTCATAACTGCTTACTGAACAGATCAGCAGGTCCTGGGGTCACTGTAAAGTTTCAGACCTGGAAATCCAGACGGTTAGTCTGACACAATAACTCACCATGCATACTTTACTGGAACTGGACATCAATAAGGTCAGCTAAAGGGCGGTAGCATTGGCCAGTGCGTGGGGGAGGGGAGTAAGGATGTTGTGACTGCGACAAAATCCCTGACCACAATTGTTAAAGCTGATGTTTTCTCCCGCAGTCATTAGATTTCACAATCAAATGCTGATCAAATCCTGAACGTTTAGAAAAGAATAGAATGAGAATAAGAGGGAATGTTTCTTTCTGTTGTTCTGCACTGGAGCTACCAGGCTAATGTGGCTAACAAGCAGCAGTGTGCTGAACATTTTTACAGTGTTAAATTCTGAATTATTATATAATGTTTTGCATTTCATTCTGTACAACATGGTGGTGGTAGTATCATGGTTTGAGGCCATATTGATTCAGCTTGACTCTTTAAAGGTCAATTTTTGTAATAGAGGTGTGTGAATGTGTGAAGAAGTCCTGACCATTGATTTTTCTGCCAACATAAAGACTTAGAAAAAACTTAGTACTAATAACTAACTCTACTGTACTAATAATCCTTTAACTTAATAAAGCTCAAATGGGACAAGTAAATAAACTTAATGTACTATCATTACTTTTATTGAAACTATTACACTCTGAAAGGGGCGTAAAGTAGTTGCTTTAAGAGCGAGCTTAATGGAATTATTTGTGTGGCAATTAATCGCCAGCTAAAACTTAATGAGCGTGAAAGGCCTGGGGGAGATTTGTACTCACTGCCTGAGCAGCTGCCGTCCTTGCTTCCAGGAGAGCTGGTTGTTTAGAGAGCCAGAAGTCTCCTTCTCGTTCGCCTCTTCTGTAAAACAAACAAGAACAGAGGAGGAGAGTGTGAGAGTGTACATATACACAGCTAATAATCCAATGCAGTAAACACTATCAAACATGTCTAATACACAAATATACAGTGATACAGTGATGATGATGATGTCTGGAGCATAGAAAACACTGCATTCCACTTTATAAACTAAATATATGGTGATGGTAGGATCATGGTTATGGACCAAGAGGGCTTGCCATGACTGACACAAATACTGAATATTACAAAGATATGGGCCACCCAACAAGACAATGACCCTTAGCACAAAAGCTGTTCTACTGTTTTAAATGGCTGACTAGAGTCAGATATGATAGTACAGCCAATAGAATAGGACTTTCTTGAGCAAAAAAAAACTAAACTTAAACAGATGTGGGCTAGAGACGTATAAAGTCCCCTCCTCAGCTTTGAACTGTGGATCAGTGATGGCTGATGATGGCTGTCAAAGCTCTACCATGGCTCTCGTAGTCCCCTGAAGTAAACACACTAGAATTTTGAGGACAGATCTTAAAGTGAAAAGGACGAAATGTTTCTTTACTTGTTCTCACATGCCGTGTTACGGTTCTAAGCAGCACATATAGAGCTTTGATCCAATGTAGCGCAACACATGAGCTGTCACACTGAAAACATGGATGACAAAAAGCTGTTGGAAAATACCGTGTTCCACTCAACCTGTATACTCAGAGAACTGATTAGTTGGCGGTAGAGGCGCCCCTCGCATGCAGAGATGACAAAGCCTGACTGCGTCACACAGCAGCCAAGCACACACACACACACACATAGACACACACACACACACACACACACACTTCACACTCGCTTTGATATCTCAATTAATGAGCTGAGCGCTGTGTGAGACTGACGGCTCTCTGAAGGCTTCTGGTGTTTTATGAGTGAGGAAGCCGGGTTGTGCTGATGACATGCAGATGAGGCCTCTGTATGTGTGTGTGTGAGAGTGTGTGTGCATGAGCGTGAGTGAGCGAGAGAAAGTCTACAAGTGTGTGTGAGAGAAGAAACACACACTCACACTGACTCCATCAGCTCAGTCGGGCCTGATTTGAGCAGGAGGTTTAAAGAGGGCAGGTGTAGAACAGCACACCCCCCCCCCCACATCTCCCACACCCCTCCCCTCCCCACGTCCTCATCAACACTTCATGCACTCTCAGAGAAAGCTGCCTTCATGCATACAAAGCAGTCTATAAGTGTGTAATAAGAGGATGAGTCTGATGGCACAAGAGACACTGAGAGGATATCACTGGATAAAAAGCAGGGATAGTGCTTGAATAGGAAAGCTTCCACAGCCTGGACACTGAGAAAGGCCCTGACGCATGTTGGAAAATGAGTCTTGTAGACTTCATTCTGGCCACAAATAGCCAAAGAGCTCTCCAACTGTTAAGCATGGTGGTGGATGGATCATGCTTTAGGCTTATGTCGCAATGTTGACAGTGGTACAGCAAGTGTTTCACTGATAGAGGTAAAGGTGGACTCTAAAGAAGAATTCTGTCTGTACTCTGCAATCATTCCATTAGAGTGTGCTTTGCTTCTTCTTATGTTATCTAATCAGCACCTGAAAACCTTAAGCTGCAAGCTGTGTCTTTCACATGGTCATATGGGAACTGTAGGGGATAGATACAGGTACGGATACAGATATTGAAGGAGCCTTCTGTCCGTACCCTGCATTAATGTTGTCTGTATTTGTGCACCTTTTCTTAAAGCTTAAAGATACAAACAGACAACTATTTTAAGCTACGAAGAAGAAACTATGGCAGAAATACAATTAATGGCTGTGCATCGCTTACACTGATACCTCTCCTAACACTCAACATGGAGTCTGTTAATAGATAACGGTTAAGCAGGAAAACACCAATTTCAAGTTTATTTTAAGATTCTTCTCTTATAGGTTACATTTAAATGATGTTGAACACATAGTTTACAAACATAGTTCCTCACTGCAGACTTTAAAATATTTTGTTATCTTCTGTGATCATTCCTCACCTTAACAGGCACAGTGGTAAAAACAAAGGTTAAAATAGCTAATAATGGATTGTGCTTGATCCATTAGTATTTGATGTGAGGATTTTAATCCAGATCCAGGTCAGGTCTTTTGTTTTTGCCACTGCGTTCTAAACGAATATATTAGGAACATCCATAAACTTAAACAATCAACTGCAGTCAAAAGGCAAATTAAATCAACAGAGACTTACCAGAGTCAAAACTTGGTGCCTTCATTTCACCCAGATTTAGCTCTGTTCCATATTTTAACTTGTGGTATTTTGCCCTGGAAAAAAATGTGAAAAAGACAGGAGAAAGAATTGAAAAAAGAATTGAATTACATGATCATCTTGTTTGTGCATGTGCTGAGTTACTATATATACATTTAAACAATAACTATCGTAAAATAAGGCCAAACAAAAAAGGATGTGTTTCATAAATGTAAGTCATGAGGTTCATACAATACGTTGTACGTGCATTCTGAACATCACAACTAAGAGATCAGACACAACCTGAAGAACTGACCAACCACTGGGCTGCCTAGAAATTCTATTAAATTCCATTTAAATAGGGAACATCCTGCATTCCACAGCCCGGCACAGCCTGGCATTCCTTTCTTCAGCCTATAAAAGGAAGAGCATGTTGCTAGGCAACCCAAACACCTCGACCGTCATCTTTGGGGTTGGGGTTGGATAAGGTGGGGACTAACAAGGTCACAAGTAACACCATAAACCCCACGAGTGTCTGCACCCGCCAAATAGGTGTGCCAATGCGAAAAAATTAAAAAGAAGGGAAAAAAAAAAAGAAAGAAAGAAAAATGTCATATATAATCAGGCTCTCATGGCCGTAATGAGAATGCACTCTATTTTCAGCTGCAACACTGACGTCAGCAGCATCAATGCCACTGATGTCTTCTGCATTTGCATTTGTCTGAAGAGGACGTTCTCCTGAGGGTGTGTGAGGGTGTAGAAAAGAGGAAACATAAAGGAATGAACTGAAGGAACATCACAAACACTCAGATAAGTAAGACATGTTAATGCATGCCTACTGGCAGTGGATGAATTACTACTCAAGCCATACAATCTCCAACCAAATTTAGATTAGATTTAATTCTACACTCAATACATTATATGAATAAAAGTAATGGTACACCCTTTCATTCACATTTCATTCAAAAAGGTATTAAAAAATATTTATCTTGCTTTTGTTGGAGTAACTCTCTGCTTCCCATCACAGGAAAGTTACTATTAGATTTTGTTGCAACACCTCATTTGATTGCATTCAAACACAAAGGAGCAGGATGTCAGGATATTGGAAGGTAGAGGCAGTACACCTGAACTGAACCCAGCCCTACCAGATATTTCCTGGTAATCACTGCAGTTTAACCTGCTCTTACAGTCATCCTTACAAAGGTCAACGCTGCTTTCTTTAACAAGGAGTGTTTTCACACCTGTAGTTTGTTTCTCTGCTCTGAATTGGATAACGAGTGTTTTAACTTGTTTTGTGTGTTTTCCCCTTAGGTTTCACATAATGAAAATGTGCAATAAAATCCACCACATGAGCACATGGTCTCCCTTTATTGGTCAGAGCTGTATGGGATGGGAGCAAAAATGTAAATACAAAAAAAAAAGGTCCTGTGCTTAGGATTAGCAAATGCATTAGGAATATAGCATGGAGCTACAGCAGAGACAGTATAATGTTGGGTAAAAAAGACCATCTCCTCTCACACAGAGTGCGACAAACCACACCAACGAAAACCACAGTCTGTTTTAACTGGACTAAATTGTGCCAGTTTGAGAAAGTGATTTGTAAAAAAAAAAAATAATAATAAAATAAAAAGTCTGTTAGCTTTAAACCTAACAGTGCCCCCAGGTGGTAAGTGGTCAAAATAAACATACGTTTAAAGAAAACATAAACGGCTTCAACACTGTCTCATTAAATAAAAATAGACAGACTGCAACACTTGATTTTCCACCCCTTACAATTAGCACAAAAGGCCCTAGTATACCAAACGGTCAGGTCAGTTTATATCCATTGTAAAAAGCTCGCGCAGTCAGATGCTTCATCCACAGAGGAAAGTCGGGACATTGTAAAGGATCTGACTCATGACTAAGGATGTGAAATCTGATGTCACCACACTGACAGACACCATTTGTTACCATAGCAATTGGTGAAATCAAGGTCAAAGCAAAATCTCTTTAAGACTGAGAGAGGGCTTTTATATGAAGAGATAGAGGCAGAATACAAAAACACACAAAGAGGACAGGACTCAATCAAAGACCGCTAGGGGTTGTGGAAAGCAGCAGACGTGCCATTGTTTTTGATAATGAAAAACTGATCAGTTATGTATCCATATTCACTGATTTTTAGCCAAAATACTGGATCAGCAATTAGAAAATATTCCCCAAATTTAGCCAATCAGAGCATATTCATTAGGAAAGGTCATTACATCAGTTCTGTGCAAGGCTCCTCTGTGACAGGATGTTGCAGTCCACTGTTTAATGGCCAGATGAGACTACTGTGATTGCATAGGTGCAGGCACTCATTAAAGCAAGGGCTGAACTTAGAATTAGACGGCTAGATAAAAGGAAAGATGAATAGATGGCTACAAGTAAAACAACAGATGGCTAGATAGCTAGACAGAAGGCTAGACAACTAGATAGACAGACAGATGAACAGAGAGAAATACAATACAGACATTAAGTGAAACATAATCACTATTTTAAAAAATCAATAAGTTAAACCAAAGCATTAAAGGTATTTTTGGAATAAAAATAAATAAACTACCATATCTCTGAATTTCTCGCCTGATATGCAGCATGTGTGGACAGGTGTGTGCATTTGTATGCAAATGAGAGGGAAAGTAACCGTGACAGACGATACACCAGTGACATCCATTGTTATTTTTGTCTTAGTGGTTGTTGGCACCAAGTTGAGGAAAGGGGACTAATTTCATGTTGTTGCTATAGTAACCCAGCAATCAGAACCATATAGTATATGTGTACAGTACATATTCCAAATATTTTCCTATATGACTAAATATAGGCTAGCTCTTCAGGAGTGTAACCATGTCTACAAACTAAATAAATTACATCTTCTAACACAGGATCTACTTTCCATCCAGCTGCATCTCCCACAAACAGTGTTCCTGCTGCTCCTGTTTCTGACACTATTCAGATTCATTTCAGTGTTCACTGAAGTCACTTCAGCACCAAGCCAAGGGCTGGATTATATATTAATATCACTATAAAATGCAATAGAAAATGTTTAAACTCACTTCCTATTTTATATACAGCATTTATAGGAAGGCTAAAATTTATATTACATTTTTTTTTTATTTTGGTTGATAAAATCCTATTCTGATATTGATAGAAACAGTATAAAAACCATGGCCTGTGGTGTATTTGCTGTGCTAGGCTACAGAAACTTACAGTGATCTGCTGTTTCTGCTTCATTGTACCTTCATTTGCTTAAAGATTACGGAGAATTTATGTTATTTTCAATCTCTTTAGTTCAGTCAAAATAAAATAAAAATGATCAAATAAAATAAAAATCTTTGATGATTTTATTTGTTATAAGGACACATGACTCTTATTATAAAGTAAACAAGAGGTGATTAGCCACGACGCAACCGTCAGTTCAGTGATACTGAAATTCTGAAAAACTGTGTTTAAATGTCATGTGATTGTTATAAAAAACAGTTACTTTTAAAAGTGTCTTTTATACTGTTTATATCGATACTAGAATTATGTTCTAAAGACCAAAATGAAAAGAATATATTGTAATAATTGTTTGTCCATATAATCTAGCCCTACAACAAGCAGAAGCACAAGTCAAAGAGGCCAAAAAAGAGTCTAGCTTCTCCACAAACGCTGTGCTTATACCATTAAATCCCTCTTAACTTCTGCACCTGTGGCTTCAAATCCCTGTTGATAATCCTCTGGTCTAAGGAGATTCTAAATGAAGCAGACAGAGGAAGTACTATCCCCTCCAGCACACAGAATATGGTGACTGCAGCTGATGGCACTGCAATCCACCAATCCAGTAACTGACAATTAGTTGTGTGAAAAAAGCGTTGTGAATCATGGTCTGGACCAAAAGGAGGGTTAATAGTTTCTGAAAAAATACAGAAAGATGAGGCAGGTTATCGCTGCCCATTAAACAATAGAACAGGTAAAAGCAAAAGGGGAAAAAAACCTGTTTTGCCAAAATAGGCACAACAGATTATGCTGGTGACTCCGTATCTATTGTAACTGTAGATTAACTCTTATTCTGCTGTATAAGGCACATGTACTCAAAGGGAGTCGGATTCTGGCACGGAGGCAGATTTTTGCACAACACCTGGAACAGCGTGCCAATATCAAATATAGGCAGCCATAGCTAATGACGAAAGAAAGGTAAACTGCAGTGTGAAACCAAAACTATCTAGACCAAATGTATATGCAATGCAACAAACACATAAACTTTGGTTCAGACTTCAACATCCTAGAATAAAACAGGAAAGCCTCTCAAATAATCTCTTTTTAAAAAACACTACGACCTGGAAAAACCACACCAGAAGGCTGCTTTCTTCTGTCATGTAACAGTAATGGTGTGAATGTATTAGTATATTAATTTAAGCAGCTGATGTGTGAAGTAGAGGGTGGGGGTTCTGACCTCTCCTGCTTCAGCGCATACTCCAGCATCTTTATCCTCCTCACCAGGTCCTTCTTAAGGTTCTCCTGACCCTTCCTCTCACCATGCAGGAAGGCAACCTGAGCCTGCGGACAGAGAAAAAAAAAACAATAGGTTGATTATCTTGATAAATACTGTTTAGAACATACAAGCACTGATCATTTGTACATTTATATTCAATTTAATACATCTTACACTAATCCCCAACACCGGTCTTGTTTTCAACTTTGTTCCACACACACCATTACAGAATATGCTATTAAGTACTGATGCCTGCTGCCTGCAATCAGTGGTAAGATATGAGTGTTTGACAAATACCAAAATGGTGAATGCAGCCGGAATTCAAAGCACAAGACAAGCTGCTGGAGTAGACAATCTAGCTGCTGGAGCTGAATCCCAGCACCAGGTGGAAACAGACCACCTGAGGTAGTTATTATCATTCAGTAATGACACAGTTCCTTTATTAAAGCTCGTCCTAAACGTCCTCCACTGCTGGCTTTCTTCATTACTGTACCTCCCCCTCTTCTCAGGACCATTCTCTGCATGACGCACACAGACTGACTCACACATCACACACAAACCCACATGCGAACTGCTCTGCTTTCACACAGACACACAGCACCCCGGGATGAGTCTCAGGAGCTGGGAGAGGATGAGCAGAGATAGCAGAATCAGGACAGGAGAACAGATCAGTGCTGTCAGAGTTGAGAAGATATTAAGCTATGGTGGAATTGACAGAGTAACTGTTGACCGAGTGACTGACTAGGTGACCGAGAGTCTAAATAGCAAACAGACTGACTACTGAACAGGGGTGCATTTACGAAAGCGATCAATCTTAGCAAACATCTCCTAAAGAGCCAAGCAAAACTTGAATGAGAATGAATAAGAACAAAAAACAAAACAAGAGCCCCTAAATCACTGCGCTCGCCGCTCAATCGAACCACAAACATTGATTCAATACTTCTAAATAAACAGTATTTATTCAATATTATGGCCAAAAAAAAACATTGAAATGTGATTATATATAATCTAACATATTCTGAAATTCAAATAACAAGAGACTAAAAAAAAAAACTACCTGAGCGAGTGAGGGATTGAGAGACTGACTACATGGGGGAATAACTACATGATGGACTGAGTTAGGGGCGGGCAATATGCCCCTAAAATAATATCATGAAATTTCATGGTATCTTTGCGATATGACAAAACACTGAATAAAAAAATATATATATTTCAAGAATACACTACTGCAACAAACGAAAGTTTTATTTTATTTTTGCATACAATATGATATGGAACACCTTTAACTGAGATATTAAAAAAACACAAGAATTTTATCAGATTTGTAACAGCAGTCAATGATCCAGAATGTCATGATACTAATAATGCACTTCAAATATGTCCATATATCCAGGATTAAAGTAAAATAAATGATACTGGACGGATATAATCTGTCTATAGTAGATAAGATATATAATGGGAAATGAGAACAGTGTGAATTTTTCTTTTGCTAAAAACAGTATCAAAAAAAAAAAAAGTAGTAGTGATGTGATAATTAAAGGGGGGTGATATGGCACAACATTTCAGGGTATAATATTGTTCACGATATTCAAATTAATTAACTGACTGATTGAGTGACAGAACAACTGCATGACTGAGCTCTTAGTACCTGAGAAATGAGCGATGAACTGAGTGATGAACTAACAGAGACGGCAGAGACTCAGACACTGACTATCTGAAAGACTGACTACTCAGGAGAAACTTCCTGAGAGCCTACTTGCGTCATTGACATCACAGAATGTGATGCATATTACAGAGACAAAGAAACTGACTACCTGAGCAACTGCACTACCTAGACTTTCACCATATTATAAGTGTGTTGGTTCCCCATTTGATCTCTGCCACACTAGGGTATTATAGCTATAAACATGATGAGAGTGCTTAGTATGATGCTCACACGACTCGAGGCTACGCCTTAGGCTACAGCGTAGGGTATACATCAGCGCAAAGGCAGAAACTGGCCTTAAGCAACTGACTGACTAACTTGAGCAAATGGCTCCCTATAAGACCCTTAGTAACAGACCTACTAAAAAAAAGGCCAATGATTTGCTTCACAATAAAAAAAAAAAAATAGACAACCACTCTGGAGTCAGACAGGGTTCTGAACCTATTACAGGGTGTCACCAACTGCCACATGGAGGCGATTACAATACCCCAGCACCACAGTGACCCAAATCATCTCAATCATTTGTCATGTTCACTTACAGCATCAAGGACATAATAAATCTTTGAGTGTGATCAAATGACTCAGCCTACCTTTTAATATCCCTTATTAAAATAACACCAGCTTTATTCCTCCCACTCTCTTCCCAGCTCACCCACCATCCTTTCTGTAACCTACCCACAGACACAGCCGCCTCACTGGGCCTTGTGCACCATCAATGTCCATATGTCCATTCAAAACACAGCAGAAACCAATGGCCGCACACCTTCATCATTAGAAGCGGTCTCAAAAGCACAGCAAAAAGCATAGCGCTAATTAAATCCTTCTCTCTGCCACTCAGTTAAAACAGAGCATTAAAACTAATCAACAGAGAGTCCACAAAGGAGGAGCACCCAGAGGCCTGAGCCATTCGATTAGCCGGAGTTATTGAGAGAAGGATAAGCTCCTAATAAAGCCTCTAGCAAGATAAGCCTTTAAAAGTCTCTACCAAACACACACACATCCTTAAACAAAGACACACACACACACACAAACACACACAGATTCAAAGCATTTAGGCATTTTATATCAGAGAGAGAGCTACCAATACTACTTGATTATATTCATTAAGAAATAATTAAATGCAATTATTTCAATATTTAAAACTAATAAACTAATACATATTGTATTAAATACCTGCAAGATAACAATTGTCTTTACCAGAGTAAGCACTCCATCATTTGATTGGCTAAAAGGTATATTGAGCTTAATTTTCCTGTAGCGGTATAGTGGTACAGAGCTTAGTTTGCACAGTGGCTTGGACCCCTGTATTTAGATGCTTAAAGAAAATATAAGCATTCAAATACTTCTTAAATACTGTTGGACTGTAATGATTCTACACAGAATCACACGCACCACGCAAAACTTCGGAAACTATAAAAAGAAGTTTCAGTAATTCCTTGTAATTCATGGTAAGGCCTGGTTCAGACGCTGCCGAAAGCTCCGTGCTGTCTGCGCTGAAGCCCTAGCCGTAAACAGAGCGCTCTCAGTTATGTTCTTCCGCTAACGGTCACGTATTAAGCAAAGCGAAGAATGTCTCCACATGAGGCAAGGACAGGACATGTTCTATTCCAGGAAGACACTGACTGCATTATTGAAAGAGAGTGTATAAGGGGCTCTCAGTCTCTTGCTCTCTCTCTCTTGCTCTTTTTCTGTGGCCCCACTTGGGAACTGACTGCCTATTAACAGCAAATTAGGACGGCCTGGCTGCAAGCAAAAGTTCAGAGACACCAGCAGGGGGTAGACTTCCTAATCCAAGCTCCTGCACAACCCGGCTGCCTCTACCTCTAAAACTACGCTTCTAGGTTTCATTCATTAGAAATGTGTATTCGAAACACTGAGGAACACGCACTGCTACATGCTGGAAGTCACAACAACAGAGCAGCAGCTGGATGATATATTGTAGAAACTGGATGGGAAATAGGAGAGTCTTAAGCCTTTTGTCTGTACTTTGTATTCAATGTGTCAGTATTTATGAATAGTCCCTGAAAAATAAAACTGGCAAATATGGCCTGGAATAGAGCAGTACCACTGCAAATCGTAGCAACAATGTAGCTAGTAATAGGTCAAGCTAATTGTTTACACTGTTTCCAGCCATTTACACTGTTGCCTACAATATAGTCCTGGGCAGTGTGACCAAAAATGTATATCAAGTAATTTTTAAGATTTTAAGGTTTCATAGCATATCACAGTATTTTTATTTTATTTATTTATTTATTTATTGCAAGACTTTACCCACAAAATTACACAATATATGAACAACAGACCTAAGAAAGAGATACGCCAATGTTTAAGTATTTAAAAGAGATATTATTCAAAAGCTCTATTGCACAAGTAAGGCACAAGTTTAATATCATTTAATATAAAAGTCATTAGAAGCATTACAGTAATAAAATCAGCCACAATTCACTTCTATCTCCAGTTAACAAACAAATTCAGTTCAGTGTGCATTAATATTATCCTTTAAGCTACAGTATTAATATGTTTAAAGGGTTATAGTTACTTCCTCATATCCAGAGTTTTAGGGAGTTTAATCTCTTGTGCTGAATAAATGGCATCTGGGCTCGTCTGCGGGACGAGACGAACGTTTGTTCAAACTGTGGTTCGATTGCACAATTCCATTGCTCACACTCCAGTCACTGTTGTATGTTAGCTTGTTATGCTAACTGGCTAGCGGTATCTAGTGAGCTGTGTGCTTCTTTGGCGGCGCTGTTTTACACTGTGTGATTCTACACGGTGCTCCGCAGCGCCTCTAGTGGTGTGTGAAAAATGAAAACCGGTTCTAAATTTCCTTCCGGTATACCGAACACCACTACTACATTACATTAAGAGGTCCTGCAATCAGTGGCTCTATCTTTCCTAAATTAACTCTGATGTGCTAAGGAAAAATCCTGTCCACATACTGCTGCTGCCTAAACAGCTTGCCTTCAGCACACAGATACAATGCCATGGCCAGCTGTGTCATGTTCTGTTACACACTACTTCTGTATGCGAAACTTAATAAATATGACCAAATGTTCCAGGTATTCTTTATCTTCACTTCATTTGTGCAACTGTTTCTTTGATAAAGGGCAGTAGTCTGAACTCCTACTGAAGATCCAAAGTTCTCTGGACCCGCCAAGCAGTAAAACCTCACAGGCAGTGGAACAATCCCCTCTAATACTCCATTTCCAATGCAAAGCTGGCCACTCCACAAACAAGGCCAGCTCTCTCCCAGAGATCATAAACACACAAGCGCACAGATGACTGGATTTGATAAGCAGCCAAGAGGATTCCACACATTCCAGCGTACAGGCAAATACACAGCGAGACGTGTGGGCGTGCAGAGAAGCCACAGATAGTGTATCTCAGTAAGGCCTGTCCTTATCAACATGTAGGGAAAAGAGAAGAACCCTAGAAGCTCTAGTGAACCTTTATGAGAAGATCATGCAACACATAAAGCCCCTAGTGATGCTGATGAGGAACTGGATTCCCTACTACTCAAAGTTAAACTCAGCTGAGACTGGCTGGATGGCAAAAGAGCAGTTAGTCAATGGTTGCTTAAACATGGTGTAGGATGTGCTGAATATGAACAGTATAGTAGCTTCAACCTTAACAACAATTGCCCTCCGTGGTCTAGTAGAAGCAACCAGTTTAGTTAATTTGTCCCCATATTCCCAACAATTACAGTGAGTTTAGTGAGTCTATCATCACCTAATAAACAATAGAAGAAGAAAATTAAGCAGTGTTTTGCCCAAATCTGACTCCCCTTTGCACACACGTACACTATGTAAAAGTATAAGCACAATATTATGTGATATTATGTGATTTTACTTATGTATCTACTGTTACTGTAGATTAACCCTTATTATAAAAACAGAAATAAAAAGAAACCAGAGAATAATGAATACGCTCATTCTACTGCGTGATGTGCACACCCTCGTGGGAGCCAGATTCTGGCAGGGAGGCAGAATTTGGTACAACACTTGGAAAGGCAACTTGCCAAATTGACAACATGCTGATATTAGACACATCCTTTCACAAACCACTCTTAATTAAGTATAAAGAGACATAGCCAGCATATGTGAGGACAACAGGACAGAACTGTAGTGGGAATCCTAATATAACTAGACCTAATAAAGTATATATTACATTTTAGATGTGAAAGCCTTCAGGTTTATAGAGACAATCCTTACATGATTTTGATAAATAAGAGCAATGATTAATTTGCTAACAGTGTCTTCATCAACCACAGACTCTATAAAAAACACAGCTTTATAAGTTAAGCATTGTGTTTCAGTGTGAAGCACCTTGTGATTCTTGCTTGTAACTCCCTGACTCACACACAATTAGTAAGCTACTCCCTGAAGGAGTGCTAGAAGCACTGGAACAGCATTCACTGCGTGTCCTTTTTAACATATCTTAAGGTGTGGGAGTCTGAAAGATTAGTGCATGTGACTATGATACAAGAAAAACACTGAAATATCTGAAACAAGTAACTTTGTTAATGGACATATACAGTTTTTGAAAAAAAAATAAGAGACCAATTCAGTTTATAAATTAGTTATTTTATTCGATAAACTACGGATAACATTTCTCCTAAATTCCAAATAAAAATATTGTCATTTTGAGCATGTATTTGCAGAAATGGCAGAGCTTTCAGACCAAACATAATGCAAAGAAAACAAGTTCATATCCATAAAGTTTTAAGAGTTCAGAAATCGATATTTGGTGGAATTACCCTTATGTTTAATCACAGTTTTCATGCATCTTTTAGTTCTACTCCACCAGTCTTACACACTGCTTTTGGATACAGGTTTTTAATTTGGTAAAATCACAGAAACTCATAATTTTTAAGTGGTCTCTTATTTTTTTCCAGAGCTATATTCCGGTATGCACAGGCATTGAAAAATATCTGTTTCTGTGGCTGTGTTATTTAGATGGCGGCTGGGTAACCTATGCAGATACAGTGCCTATCATGTATGCCATAAAACAAACATGGATGACTGAGGATATTTCGTAAAAAAGACAGCAGTAAAACAGTCCTAACTTGCAATGTTTTGGACTGTGGGAGGAAACTAGAGTCCACTGAAAAACAC
The DNA here is from genome assembly GCF_023375975.1 of Astyanax mexicanus. Taxonomy (NCBI): domain Eukaryota; kingdom Metazoa; phylum Chordata; class Actinopteri; order Characiformes; family Acestrorhamphidae; genus Astyanax; species Astyanax mexicanus. Next base: position 18,435,235 of record NC_064432.1, on the reverse strand, counting down.
GGGGAGAACATGGAAACTTCACTCAGGTAAGGACTTGAACCCAGGATTCCACTACTGAGAGGCAAACAAGCCAACCACCAAGCCATCATACTGTCTCTTGTGAGCTCAAGAAGACACTTTTGGCTTCACACAAGGCTCACAAACTTTGTTTCTCAGGAAAGATACTGAGGCATAAACACTTTCTGGGGTTTGAAGAGATAGAAGTCTTGGCAACAGTCATCTAACAATGGTGCCAACAGACTGAATTGGTTTTATATTTTATGTATATATTTAAATCATTTATATGCGTCCATTTAACATGAAAAAATCACAAAAAGGAAAGGGCAGCCAGCATTGTCAAACAATGTTAAATAGGTTTAAACATAACGTAAAAAACTCTAGATACAAGAGACATTTCTGCAGATGTATGCATGTACCTACACACTATAAATGGAATAAAAAAAAAGCAATATCTAAAGCATCAGGAGCTGCATTAGCACCCATTTCACACCTAATAACTTTGTGATGTAGCTTTTAGAGCCATTAGATCACTTTCAACTATTGTGCACAACAGTGCTTTTCATACAAAACCACTCTGAGTTATTAAATAACACAGACACTATAAGGCCTTTTAAATCTGCTACTCCTTCATTAACGCAGTATCAAGGGAGAAATAACACATCCAGAGCTGTTCTCCATGTTCTTCATACACTCTGCCTCAGTGCTAAGAGAAGTAGTGAGAAACCGGCCTCAGGAGTGAAGAAGCAGAGCTGAGAGGAAGCAGCCTGGAGGAGGGAGGGAGGAAAGAACACGACACATTTTCTCTACATTCCGTTTCTACAGGGCTAAACTCCCTAATTCAGACACTACATCCAGCACTCCCACTGCTAACATCAGGAAATCTCACCCGCCAGCATTCCACAAGCTGAAGCAGTGAGCAATGAATCGTGCAGACTGCTCTGGTATTAAAGCAACGTTAACTACAGTAAAACTTCAGTATTACATTGATGGTACTCAGACTGCAATAGGGAAAACTAGGGATGCAATCAATGTTTGGTGACAGAAAATAATCAAAATATTGCTGAAAATTACAAAAACTATTGAAATCGATCGCTGACAAATTGATCCATAATTTAGTCATATTGCAGTGTTTACTGTAACATCAGAATTTTTTTTCAGACCATAGAAAAACATATAAACGATATTTCAGGGTATTTTTGCAATTACAATATTCTTGGTAATATAACAAAGAACTTATTTCCTAAACTGACCAAGATCCTCATTTGGAATAAAATAATAGTTTAACAAAAATGAAATAAAGTAAGAGCAAAAATCTACCTCATAATAAAGTGCATCCTATGTAATCAATGCATATAATCCTGCAAACAATTAAAATTAAATACAGTAAGTAAATATACAAAATAGTCTGCTTTTAAGGATATCGCAATTATCACAATATGGAGTTTTTTTTTTATTATCGTGCAAACTTTTTTGGGGGGATATTTTTGCATATTATCATGATATGGCACATCTCTACTCCAGAATCTATCGAGCCTACTCTGGACAGCAGAGACAGTTAACCACGTCAAAATAAAAGTCATTAATTTCAACAAATAAACAGGCCATGTTAAACTTTGTCACTAATACAAAATAACTCACTTTCGAAAAACTAGAAAAAACTATTTTCTGGAATTTAAGGCTAGCAAGAACACAACAAAAATAAAAAATAAAATAAAATAAAAATGTGCAGTTCACAGTCCTTCTCTACAGTTTAAATAATCACTTGCACTCTCTTTATTGTTCGCATTGTATTTTAGAATGTGTGAGGAAAAAACACAACTTTATAATTAACGTCAACCAATCATTTCTCAAAATCGTGAACTCGAGCTCCTCCCGGATTCATGTAATTATGGGTATAACTTCGGGAATTACAAACAATTACAAACAGCTTCAAAAAGGGAAAACACACTGGCTGGCATCCAACATTCTAGCTAACAGTTTGGCATGGTGAAGAAGCAGCCAGACATTAAGTCAGACTAGCTGGATTATAGACAAATCAAACGTCACGCTAATGAAGGGAGGCTTTCAGTCATCATAATCAATTTCTATATGAAGAAGATGCAGCAGGACCAGACTGACTGCATTTTTCATGGGTTTTCCTCGATCTAACACACCTGACTGAGCACATCAGGTAATTGCTGAGCTGATCAGCAGATGAACTGGGTGTGGGATTAATAACCACAAATCTAAAAGGTGGTTACTATGGTGGTTGCTAAGTGTAAGCAAATGCAAGTGTGGCAAGGAGACTGCTATGGTATTTTTAAGGCATTTGTCATGATATTGCTTAGTAGTTGCTTTGGTGTTGCTAAGTATTTGCTAAGTGGTTGCTATGATATTGCATATTGTTGGTATGGTACTGGATAATTTCAGACATTTTTCCTCCTATGGTGTTTTCATTTTGTTGCTACGGTATCTCAAGGGGTTGTTTAGGTGTTGTTGAGCAACAAGCTTAATAGAGTCTACAGTAAAATTAAAGGAGAACTCTGATGTAAAATTCTACTACTTTAAACCTGGATAACGGTGGAAAAAGAAATTTATCGGGGCAAATTATACTTGTGTCACCCAGTCTGAAGGGTGTTTGGGCAAACCGTTAAAATTTCTTGATCTCAGAACACTGTGGGAGAACAAGCCTCCAAACTCTAGCCTCCACTGAGCTTAAAGCTACAATATCAAAAAAGCTAAATCTGATTTTTCTGATTTCTTGTGAAGACTGAGAGTTAAACCTCAGTGTGGAACACCTGTATAACACAGAAACACCACAGCTTTGTTGTCTGTATATCTTGGGTAAATGCTTCTTTGCAGCTGAGCTCAGCCTAATAGAAGCGTGGCAGTTGTCACCCTGTGACCGAAGTGTGACTTCCAACTCCACTGAGACCTTCCTCCAGGTCAGACCACCGCCTGAGGAACACACACACACACAACACGCAGCCTGCCTGCCCATCAACCACACAGTGCATTCAGGCAGTCAGTGCCACACCTCGGTAATAAAGGCTGCCCATATCAATGTCACTTCCCTGTTCAAACAAGTTGCTGCCTTCAAAGCAGCATTCACAAACACTGCCAGCTTGTAGGAGATGCTGGTACAAAGCCAACGTAGAAGGGTGGTGAACTGTATCTGACATCTACTGTTATATAGAAACTATCACATAATAAACATGCCTCATATGATCGATCACAAATATATATATGCAAATATACAAAGTTCCCTTGTCCACTCCGCTGCACCAGCCTCCACTATTACGGTCAAATAGTGTGGTCGAGGTTTCCACCGGTCAAACTGAGTAAAGCGGGGTAACCCACTTACTGACCAGTAACCTTCTCTGAATTATGCAGGCATGGGTGCTTTATCTGGACCTTTAGTGAAGGCTGGAATTTGAAGTACTACTCCAGCTGCCTGTCCATCTGCCAGAGAGAGAGAGAGAGCGAGAGAGAGCGAGAGAGAGAGAGAGAGAGAGAGAGAAACAGAGGAAGGTACACATTTGGGAGAGGAGGGACAGTGTGTATTTGTGTGTTCTCCCACTAGTATGCAAAGCAGAGGTAGAGTATAATACTGAATCTGTTAATAACTGGACAGTGAAGGTTGTAGCAGTATTGTCATGATGCTATAGTAAAAGAGTACAATGTAACTGTAATCAGTAGATTAACTGTATAATCCTATATGACACCTTTAAAATCACGGACTTATATAATAAATAATAACACATCAAAAAAGAAACAGTGATCTACCAGTGATCTTGGAAGCTACTGTAAACATACTGTACATGATATTAGGACATATAACTGACTGTTAAGTCTGGGATAGTTCAATAAATGACTGGCATAGATTAGCATGGAAGCCTCTCTGGCTCAGACCATGCCAATTATTACCTTAATAAATGAGTTCTCAGTAAGGGTGAGAAATTGCCAGATTTCTATGCAATTCACAACCACAAATTGATTTCCTATGTTCAATAAACAGCCAGCAATCACTCTGCCAATATGTGGAATTACCTCATGCAGACACCCAGTGTAAACATAAAGGGAAATACAAATTCTTACAAATCCTTAGATGCAAATAATTAAGGACTTTGTGGCCATGTGACAATGTGAAACATTTTATGACTTCACTAAGCAAACTGTCAAATATAAAAAAATATAAGTCAAATATATAAATCTAACTTAACTTAATATTTGCATCTCATTTTTAAGCATTACAAAGACACACAGCAGCATCTATACTGTTCTTAACAATATCAACAATATATAGTATCGATATTTAAACAATAGAAGAAGAAAAAAAAACAGCATTGTTCCAAAGTTCGACTACCCATTGTTTGCACACGTCATGCAACAGTATGAGTACAAATGACTATGCTTGATTTCTATATCTACTGTAACTGTAGATTAACCCTTATTTATAAACAGAAATATAATAGGACATAATAGAAACAAAAACTGCAACTCCCAAAAACTATAAACTCTCTACGTCAGTATCTGCTGTGATCATGTATGTTTCTATATGTTACAGTATGTTACACATCTCTGCACCTTATCCTCACTATACATATTATTATACCGTATCGGTACTGCACTGTCCTGTCTTTTAAATTGTCTCATCTTTTGTATTTATTGTAGTGTTATAGTTTTATGTTGCATTATCATCACTCTTGCACTTTATATGGTCTATTGTTTGTTGTTCCATGTTGCACCATGGTTCTGGAGAAGGATAATTTCACTACACTGTGTACCTGTACTCAGATGTAATGACAATAAAAGCCTCTTGACTTGACTTGACTTGAAAAGCCTCTGACCATTACCTACATACTGCACTGCAAAACCAGTCATTTGCAGGTATCAGCTTTGCACCCATGTGGCCACTCTCCATTCCACAGCACAACATGACCTTAGTATCACTAACATAATGACTCATCTGCTGTTTTTAGGTAGAAACCTCCTCCTCCTCCTCCTGTATTAGTCTGAAAGGAAAAGGTAATGGCTAATGCTACACGGTTCCAGCTCTATATACCAGGCCGTAGCTGCTGGTCAGTCATGCTGAAGGAGGTCAGTGGGGAATCATTAGAGCAGCCAGACAGTCAGACGTTTACAGGCTAATGAAAAAATAATTGGCCTGCTTTGCAGTCGGACATAAGTGCAGTCCAGTGCTGCTGACCAATCAAATGGTCCTCTGCTTGACTTCAGACAATCGCTGAGAAACCAATCAGCTCTAAGCAAAACAGGTTCCACGTTTACATACGAGCATCAATCATGAACATAACCGAAGAGACCCAAATTGTCAACCTCAGCTAAAAGGAAATTGATTGAACAGTCAGAAACTAGTGGTGGGACAAAATATATCAATATATGTGGGACAATATATCTTACTGTTTTTGCTTGAAATACATTACCAACACGTGGCGTCAATATATATCAATATTTTATTAAAACTTTAGAGCTATCAACTCCTTAAGACTCGCCCCCAATTTGACTTACTAGTTAAGTTACTGCTTTATAATTCCAAATGGTGGCGCTAATCAAATGAAACTGATAGTAAGTTTGAATAACAGCAAGTTTCAGATTAAATTTTTAGGTGAGCCAAGGTGAGACATTCAACCTGTTAAGCATGGTGAGGGTAGCATCATTCCCAGGGAATCCCCAACTGATGTTTATTCTTATGTAAACAAACATGAGCACAAACAAATAAGGAAACACAATGGACAATATTGATGTCAGCAAAAAAGCATTAAATGTCATGTCCATATGTTGTACAATATTCAATAACAATATTTATCATGACAGGCTTGCTGCTAATAATGGTAGATATTTGACTAGTCAATCCAAATTCAAATTGATGCATAAGGATTTTTTTAATCACTCTGAACTGGAATTATAAATTTGTAGTAAAACATACTGAACATACAGAAATTTGCTGTGAAGTTAAATATTAAATATTCACTAAATATGCATTAAATATTCTGTCTTTTAGTACTTTAGTATATATATATATATTTGTTAAATTACACTATAAATACATTTTTATGTACACAAAACATTTTATATCATGCACAATCATTATGCACTATCGCTTACATAATAGACAAATGTTTGCAACATTTTTTTTTTCTGCTAAATGTTTAAAACTGATTACATGAAATAAATATGCATACATTTAGTGCAAAAATTTGTGCTAAAATATTTTGATATTATTTTATCACTCATCCTCTAGTCTAGACTCCAGCAAAAAAAATAGGTGTGAAAATAACCACTGTATTCTGTGTGATCAGTTCAGTTGGTGTGAGAAAGGAAGTCAATGTTAAAACCTGAAAAGTGAAATGATGCAGGCCTGAGTGAGTGATGCAGCGTGCGAGTGTGTGTGTGTGTGTGTGTGTGTTTGTGTAAAGGTCTTTGATGAGCCTGTCACAGCTGTCATGTTCACACTGCACTGCATTTCATAAGAGACTAGGCCACACACTAACCGAGCTCATTTCCTGTACACTGCACTCCGCCTGCATGAGCAGGGCTCTATCGACGTGCTCAGTCTTACGTAACGGAGCTGTTAGCCTGTTAGCACCTGCTGCTACATGCTCGCGTGCTCACACACGTAAACTCACGCAGTTCATCCGAGAGGTCTGGGTGGAGGATTCCCCGCACCTTGGGAAGTTTAGACATGGGCTTCCCGGGTTTGGGGTTCCTCAGGTTACAGGCGATGGGGGTGGGGAGGAGTGGGGTGGTTATGTTGGGTCATGTGACCTTCATGCATCTCTTCTTTCAGTTGGTGTGGCTAGTTTTGTCTTACAAAGTGGGGGTTAATGATTAAGAGCTTGGCCTACAGAGTAATAGATGAGATAGGAAGAAAATAATATGGTACATTGCTGCCATAATTAAAATTTTATGTTGCACCAAAAAAAAAGAAAAAAATACAAATACAGAAAAATACAGATATGGTTTCTGAACTCTGGATTGGTTTTTGATTATTGATACCACACTAATATTTACTTCCTCTTAAGTTTCAGAAACCCAGCCCACCAACAAAAGGCCTGGTCAAAGCTGACAAACCCTTGGAAACTTTGGAAGAACAAGCTTAAATAACACTTTGTTATTTAACAAAATAATGCAGATTACTACAAGATCCAGGCCTCAGATCAGGACCACAGCTTTTCCAGTGCCAGTTTTAGTAAATCCAAAGCCAATGGGAATCCTCGCTAGGCCAAAAGCTAATATTAGCTATTATTGATGCTAGTTTGGACCATCTCCTCTCTACAATGACATCTTCCTCATTAAACAAACTGGACTAAAAAAAGCTAAACCAATCTGGTTTAGATAAACATACTCCACTTTATCCTGTACCAGTAAGACTCGAGAAAGCCAGACCAGAGAAGTGAGTTGGTGCTATGTTAAAAGCAAGCCTGCTGTCTCTTTAGCCTGCTGCCTGCTAGTAACTATGCTCTGAAAGAATAAAACAAGTGGACAACAACACTATCTTATAGTGACAGTGTTTTGTAACAGTGCAAAAACTGTTTTATAGTTTTGTTTAGTTTGCTTCATCGCCCTCAAGTCTCCTGCAAAAGGAATATTGACATTTTTCTCTGAGACAAAACAACATCAGGATTGTAAATTGGCTTGCCAAACAACATTTGAGCATTTCTCGCTCAACCAAAGACAAATCCTTACTATTTTATCAAAAACACCTAAAATACTCAATAAATTACAACAGATACACAAATCAGCATCAGTCTCTTATTTTCCAAAATAAATACAGATTTTATAATAGCTGAAACGTATTATTACTTATTGCCACTATTCCCAGAAATAACAGAATTAACTGACTCAACATCAGTACCTGGCCTCAATCAAATCACATTCCCTCACTAATGTTCCAAAGTCTGGGGTTAAGCCTTCCTAGACAGAGTAGACTCTCTAATAATGTTGCTAATATCTAATTGAATACATCAGAACACACACAGTGTTGTGAAGCACTGCTGCAGCCTTGACTACATCAATAAGCATTTCAGGGAATTCGATCCAGCTAAAACGCTGACCACTCAACCCGCACTTCCTCTACCAGCCCTCCGGCTGCAGCCACTCCCGGATTAGTGACATCATCACCCCTGGAATAATAATAGGCTGCAGGAAGTGCACCCTGCCCGTGACTGAGCAGGGGGAAGCAGGAAGTGTGTCACTGAAAGGGTCCTCAGGCGTTAAAGGGACGAGCGAGGGGCCGACAGGATGAGGAATCCCCATCAGAGTGCAGGAAATCCAGCAGGTCTGTCTCAGCTATCAGAGCAGCCGTGCACTCTGTGTGTCTGAACATCAGTCTGCACACTAAACCTGATTAAACAGTCTGGAGCTCCACTGCAGCATCTGCTATTACTGCATTACTCCCTTCCTCAGCACCACAGTCACGTTACAACCAGAGAGAGAGAGAGAGAGAGAGAGAGAGAGAGAGAGAGAGAGAGAGAGAGAGAGAGAGAGAGAGAGAGAGAGAGAGAGAGAGAGAGACAATGTAAGAAAAAGAGGGGCAGAGGGAGAAAGAAGCATAGGGAGAGAGAGAGAGAAAGGTGGAGACAATACACATCAAAGAAACAGCAAGAAGTGAGAGACAAGGCGAGACAAGAAGTCAGCAAGAGAAAGGATGAGACAAAAAACGAGAAAGAAAGAATGAGTAACAGACACAAAGAAACAGAGGGAGTACAGAGAGAACAGCGAGAAAAGGTGAGACAGAGAGTCAGGAAGAGAGACAATGAGGAACACAAGAAGAAAAAGAGACAGCAAGACAAAGAAAGAAAAAGATAATGAAAATGCAGAGTAAATGACATACAGTAAGTCAAGGAGAGCCATAGATAGAAAGACCGTAAGACACAAAGGTACTGAAAGACAGAAAAAGAGAAATAAAGAGAGAGAGAGAGAGAGAGAGAGAGAGAGATGCAAAGAGAGAGCAGAGAGACACAGAGAGAGAGACAGTGAAAAACAGAGGCAGAGAAAAAAAGAGACAAGATGAGGGTTGATACTAGGAGAGAAAGGTAGTCAGACTAGAGAGACAAGTAGAGAAAAAGTAAGACTGATACAGTGAAACTAGGAGAAAAACAGAGAGAGAGAGAGAGAGAGAGAGAGAGAACAAAAGCAAGCAAAAATTGCAAAGTGAGAAAGTAGGATTTATATAAATGAAGAGATGGGAAGTGAGAGAAAGAAAAGAGCAAAGTAGAGCCTAAAAACAAAACAATGAAAAGATTGACAAAAGAAAGTCAGAGAGAGAGAGTGTGTGTGTCTATCTGAGTCTTGTGGTTTACTACTAGAGGAAGTGTTCAAACAGTGAGTGCCGCTCAGCTTTGCCGCCGAAAATATTTTTCGACGAATCAGAGGGGAGCGTTCTGTTGCGGGTTTTTTTGTATTTTGGTTGAGAGAGCGGAGGTGCAGAGACCTGTACTCAGCAGTTAAGCTCAACACCAGACTCAGACCATCTGACCTATTACTGCATACATTTACACTACAGCTCAGACTCAACTACTTAAAAGAGAATTTCCATATTCATTTTTGCATAATTAGATGTCTAAAGTGACTTGCAAAAACTCATGCGACAGGAAACTAAAAAAAAAAAATAGTTCACTTAAAAAAGTCTCAGAACTTTTGTGCCATGTACAATAAAAACGTCGCACTGAGCAGTGGGATGTGTGTGTGGGGTCTCCTGGTTGGACAGTTCTAGCCTGATTAAGTCCGTCGTGCTCATGGTCTCTACGTGACACGAAATTCAGATTTTTGTCTGTGCCACTACCAGGAGGATTTTACCCATACACCTTTCATGCCTGCCTTGTTTGGTTCAGACTTTTGTGGTGTGAAAGTGGCAAAGAAGCACAATCTAAATCATAGGACCAAAATTTGGTCTGACCAAAAGAAGTGGTCACAGTCCAGATCAACTGAACCATGGTCCGGTTCGTCTGCAGAGTGAGGTTAAGGCAGCCCAGACTGTGTCCCAGAGACGGCCCTCATCTTCAGGCTCAAGTTATTTGGTCAGCTGAGAAATTTGCTTAGTAGATTTTCGTTCCTAACAGAACTTAGCTGAAGTATCAGATTGAACATCTGCACTAAAGCTGTTAAAATAGCTCCTGCTGTGCTGCCATCAGCATGGCATTTTCATATTAATGCACTCTTCCTGCAGAAGTACAGAAGTGGCTGAACAAGGTGCATTCACTGAGAAACACTCCATCACCAAACAACAGCATCTGTATCCATATAATCAAGTTCCCATCACTTATTATCTCCAGCAAACAACCAAAGAAGTTAACTTCAGACACAAACAAGAAGACACAAACAAGGTATTCTTTAATATTTCATTTTCATTTTCATCCTTTACTGACTGACCCAGTGCTTCTAAGGAAAACTACTGAGCTCGCTGATTCACTGCTGTTCAGTATACTGACAATCAATTAAAAATGATAGAGAGAATATCTATATATTTTTAAGGTCCTAAAAATGTGCTTGTTCAAAAAATAAAAAATAAAACATATAATGTGACTATCAAGAAAAAAATAATAAGTAAAGTGATGTGATGCCAATATTGCACGTATATATCTGCAGATGCCAATATACAAATGTATAGCTTACAGAGAGACCAAATACCCTGCTATAACTTTACAAACTAAAAAAAAGTAAAGTAATAAAGAAATAAAGAAAGACAGATTGATGGATATTAAGCGAGACAGAGAGAGAGAGAGTAAAGCACTAAATCTGTTCATCTTCAGTAGAAGTTGAGTGAACGTCAGTGTTCTGAAAGCAGCTTCACTTCAGCACTGCTGTAGAGCAGGTGGGGGGTCAGTCTGGCTCCTCCACTTTCTCTCCCTCACCCAGTCATCCACCACCGCTGTTCCTCTCCTTCTATTCTGCTCCTGTTTAGAACACCCACTCGCTGGTATTTATACCCAGTCTCACAGGAACGCTGCACTTTTATCCTTCTTCTTCCTCACACACCATTACAGAGCTCCTGCTCTCCACACTCTTCCTCCTCACACTCACAGACTGAGCTCCTGTCCTCCTTCAGGATGACCAGGTCAGCAACCCTTCTCCACAGCACTCAATAAACAGCAACATGACAGAGCAGTGCAGGCATCCCAATACCAGCCAAACATCAGTCTGATGTGGCCTTACTCAGATTAAACTCTGATTAATATCTCAGTATCACACAAAATAGAATAGAGCTTCCATTTACAAAGAAAAAGACTCACAATGCACTTACGCAGCTCTAAATGCACTATATCCATTCAGACTATTGTCTGCAGCAGTTTAGCTCCACCCACTCACACTTAAGTTATAAGGAGTGTTTCAGCTCACAGTGCTGTGTGAACAAGGCACCAACCAGAACAGAAGTCATTTATATATATATATATATATCAGTCTTAAAGGAACAGGGAAAAAGCTGTGTTTAATTTTAAGGGATTAACATCAGGTCAGAGAGAGAGAGAAAGTTTAAAACAGAGAAAGACAGAAAAATACATAAGAGTGGGGAGAAAGACGAAGAAAAAAATAAGAAAAAAAAGAGAGAAAATGAACAAACAAATGAACAAAATCTTTAAAAATACAAGAAAAAAGCGAACAGAAAATGAATGAATGAATGAATGAATGAATGAATAAATGAAAGAGAAAGACAAGGGACAGAGAGAGAAATGAACAAAAACAAATAATTGAAAATGAATTAAAGAAACAAGTAAAATAAAATGGTTGAGATAATGAAAAGGAAAGAACAAATAAAAAAAGAAAACAAAAAAAAGAGAGTTGGCAGAGAGAAAGAAAACACTGAGACAATATAAGAGAAACAGAACGAAAAAGAAAGAAAGAAAGAAAAAAGGAGGGCAGTTCTCCTGCAGTTCTAAATGCACCAATTGTGATGTGATGTCACAAAGCATTTACATACAACTGCCTAACTAGCCAACAGCAGTTAAGCTCCACCCACTCACATGAAAAGAGGGTAGCTAATCAGAACTGAGGTAACAGTAAGATAGAGAGAGAGAACAGGTAGATAAATGATAGAAGTACAAGCAGACAGAAAGAAAGAAGGAAGGAAGGAAAGAAAAAGTTTTGACACACTGATTCTCCGATTGTTATGTCACAATGTATTTACGTACATCTGCCCAATCAGTCTATACAGCAGGTTAGCTCTGCCCACTAACACTGAAGACATAAGAAGTATTTAAACCAAATGGGCTTTTTTGAAGGAAGCAGAGGGCAGCCAATCAGAACTGAGGTATTTTTTATACATCAGTCTACATGCATACATAATACATACCGTAATCACATCAGTCTTAAGTAATAAATGAATTAATAAAGTGGGAATTGGATATGGAACAGAGCAGTCTAAATCTGAACTGAGATTTTCTGGCACATTTAGCAGTATAATATAGGACAGACTGAAAAAACAGGCCTCAGAGTGAAGGTCTGTTTTAACAGTCAGATTCAGCCGAGGACGGTTTAACCGGTCATGAAGAAAATTTCAGTAATATGCTCGGCCAGATTTTGGCTTTGTCTATCTAGGTTACGTCCATTACAGAAGAAAAACACATCCCCTTAAATATCCATCCCTGACTGTCCAGACTGCCTACAACAGATACTAAGCTACAGTATTCCTGTGATGACGGAAACGCCGGCCTGCACAAAGGAGAAAGTGAAACTCTGACGTCTGATACAGCTTCATGAATAATCAGCCTGTCCATCATACTGACTCATCATCAAAACAACTGTCCACGTCCTATAGCGTCCAGAACTGCACTAACACAACAATCTCAACAACAGCAGACACTATATATGCTTTAAAATAAAGTAACCAAACATATTAAACAATATCATTATCATTTTTTTGTATGTATTTCTGAATACTATGACCTTTATTCTGCATCAGTTAAATAATCAACAGGCAAATACAGTAAATGCAAATAGGTCCAACATACACAGAACGTAGATCGTATAAGACAAAAAAAAAAGAAAAGAAAAGAAAACAGCAGTATAATCAGAATAGGTATAATTTATCTTTTATATATTTTTAAATTCTTCATATTTTATGAATAATCTTCATATTTACCTGCCAATTTGAACGCACATCTAATGGATTTTCTTTTATTTTAATATTATTTAAAAAAAAAAACAATTTTCTCAAATGCACACATCACTTCACTCCTGGTTCATCTGAAGATCCAAGTGTTATGTTTAATATTTTCAGGTGCAGTTTTTTTTAGAATACAAATGGTTCATTGTATATAAAATCTTCCCATAAATCTACCTGCCCTGATTACACACCTCAAATCACGATAAGATTCTTTGTGGACAATATATCGTCCCAGAAATGATTGCGATAAACAATATAAACGTCATTTTAAGACCATTAAATCCCACTGATATAATGACAATAGAATAGCATAACAAAGCAATAATTCCCTTTTAAAGGCCACAAATACATTGGGAAATATATACTATATTCTTCACCTACTTGGTAAGTACATGTGAAGAAACACAAAAAAAAAAAATAGACAATATCATGATTATCAAATATTATTGAGGTAATGTCCATTTATTGCAAAATAAGCTGATAATGTAATTATCGTGACAGGCCTAGTAACACATGTACCATTGATAGCAGTTTTTTTTTTTATTTACAAGGGATGTGCCATGTTTTATTGTACTCAATCATATCGCCAACATTTTTGAATATCGTGAACGATCTTATACCCTGAAATACCGTGCCATATCACCGACCCTTAATTATCACATAAGGGTACTACTTTTTTGTTGTTTTTAGCAACAGAAAAATTCACACTGTTCTTATTTCCCATTACATATCTACTAGAGACAGATTTATTAGTATGATGACATTCTGGATCATTGAATTCCGTAAAAAATCTGATCAAATTCTTGTATTTTTTAATATCTCAGTTAGGGGTGTGCCATATCATCATATGCAATAAAAGAATATTATTTTTATTTTGTTGCAGTAGTGAATTCTTGAAATATATTTTCAATGTTCTGAAGAGTATCGTTATCGCACAAATTTCATGAAACATTGTGATATTATTTTAGAGCCATATCGCCCTCCCCTATTATTATTTACTGTACATACATGCAATTTAATTCAACCATCTACCAATACATATCAATATATGTGCACATCTACTGACCAATTTTAAACACTGAATCCATTCTGATTCATTACTTGTTACTGGTTAATGTTAATGTAGTTCTCTCATGGGGAATGTAACTACAGATTTACAGGTCAATTTGAGTATCTGCTGCGTGATTTCCATATCTGAAGTTTATTCATTCGAGTTTCTGATTTACCAATCTTAAGCTTAAATATTTCAGATTTTCTCGAGTTTGTTTAGAAATTGTTTCTTATTGATTAGGGGTGTGCCATATTGAATCTTACGCAATAAGTTTGCCAACATTTTTGAATATTGTGAATGATATTATACCCTAAAATATCATGCCATGTCATCCACCTCTATTTATCACATTATTACTTAGTGTAATATAGCACACCCCTAACTGAGATATTAAAAAAATATACAAGAATTTGATCAGATTTGTAACAGAAGTCAATGATCCAGAATGTCATGACAATAATAATGTACTCCAAATATTTCCCATATATCCAGAATTGAAGTAAAATTGACTATACCAGACATAAATAATCTGTCTCTGGGGTAGTACTTTTATTTCTTATTATATATCCAATATAGATTATATCTGTCAAGTATCATTTATTTTACTTTAATCCTGTATATATTTTTTAGTATCATGACATGTTGCAGTACTGTATTATTGAAATTTATATACACATTTTTTTTTATTCAGTGTTGTGTCATATCGCCAAGTGTTTCGTTATAGCAAAACTACCATGAAATATCGTGATATTATTTTAGAGCCATATTACCCACCCTTACTACTGATTCATTTGAACAGGTTCACTTACTACACAGCTTGAAGAAGCAGCACTTTTAATGGAAGGACTTTCGTCCAGTTTAGTGTAGAAACTGAACTGACTGCACTTTCTGAACCAGGTTTATTACTTAAACTCTTTGTGCTGGAATTTACTCTCTAAGCTTGTCTAAACTAGCAGCATTCCTCGCTTTAAAGCTGACAGACACCAGAGACCACCACCACTACCACAGATCCAGCCCTGCCTGAGAGATCAACTGACGTTAGCATTACGCTAGCTAATGTAGCGGTGGGTAATCCAGGTCCAGAAAACAAAAATCCATCCCATTGTTTTGGACCAACTGCCTGGGAGGTTCTGCTGCAGCTGAGCCGCCCAGGCAGTTGGTACAAATACATGGACTGGATTTTTACTTTCTGGACCTGGATTACCCACCTCTACTAACCAGCTCCACCACCAGCAGCTATCCAGTCCGCCCAGGGTCTGCTCTTTCTAAACACGATTTAAACCGATCTCTGGCCGCTAATTCACACCGTACCGCGGTTACTGACCTGTAACTCGGCCCTCTCCACCTCCCACTGCGCTCTCTCCACCTCGAACCGGGCCCACTCGTGCTGGAGGAAGTGCAGGATCCCCGGGATGCTGTACTGCGCTCTGCCCGCCTCCCCGCCGTCGCTGTCGGCCGCCGCTCCTCTGCCTCCCGCCTGCAGCAGCGGACTGCTGCTGTTGTTGTTGTTAAAGAAGACGCCGGGCCCTGCGTGCTCGTCCATGGCCGGACTCGGGCTGGGGCTCGGTCTCCGACAGAAGAGCTCCTCTACCCCGGATATATCTCCCTCTCTCTCTCCGCCTCTCTCTCTGAGTCTCTCAGCCGGAGGATCCGCTCACTACAGGCCGGCCGAGCCTCTGAGAGCAGCGCCGCTCAGCCGACGCTCCGCTCCGCCCACTCCGCTCAACAAACTCATTTTCTGACAGCCAGCTGTCACTCACTACCCGCCGGAGCCACGCCCACCGACACCCAACCGTGTGGCATGATGGGATTTGTAGTAAAACTATCAGTGGTTAACAAAACAAAACAAAACAAAAAAATTATTATAAATAAAAATGTGTATATATAGGCTATTTTTTGTTAATACAAGTTATACTCAAAAAATATGGAAGCCCATTCCCGCCACCTAAAATACCAAACAAATCCAACATGTTTTCTTTCCTCATTATTAAGAAAAAAGTACATTTTATTTTGAGATACTAAGTTGTTATTTTAAGATGATAAGAGGAGAAATGACTCAGTATCTCAAAATAATGACCTGGCATCTCAAAATAATAAAAATGCTATCTTAAAATAATGACTTATTGAGTGTCTCAAAGTACTCAAAGTAATGACTTTGTGTCCCAGAATAATGACTTAATGTCTTAAAATAAAATAAAAAATCTCACAATAATGACTTAGTGTCTCAAAATACTGATTTATTATCTCAAAATAACAAAATCTATATTAAATAAAAATAAAAATAATGAAATCAATTTACTTAATGAGAAAAATAGCTGCTGGATTTTTTTTTATTTTACTTTGGGTGTTTATGTCCTTTAATAGGATTCTGTTTGGCATCAAGTCAGAACGTTTTTCATTGTAGACAAAAGGGTACATTAGGAAAAATGGCGGATGATGATGCAAGTGTTGTAGCAACAGTGTTTGCATATCAGTGCTTCATCACTTCCTGATAGTACAGACCAGGTAAGTATATTAATAGATTGTTTACTAAACTGTTGATCTGCCTTTGTTTTCAGAGAGTATATTTCCAGAGCAACAAACAAACAAATAGCAAAGTAAAAGGATTGGGTATTATAAGTGTCAGATGCATGTACATTATTTTTTTAGACATGGACACACACACACAAATATGACCAAAACATTACAGTTAAATAAAACCTTCTTTATTTTTCAGATCAATTTGTCCACTTTGCCAACAGCCCGGATGTGACTCAATTTATTATACTGTGCAGCTCCACACTCAACATAAAAACCCCAAACAAACAACAATACAGGAACACATTCTAGACTTGGTGAATACCAAAACTTCACACTGTAACATGGTGAATGACTGTGCAGCTTCACTGTAATTGCTTAATGCAATGTCAAGTCTTCCTCTAAAGTGAATAAATTATCATGTGGAACTGTTTACATGCTGTTTTTTTTTTTACATAAACTATTCAAACTAAAGCAAAAACAAAAGCAACAAACAATATGGAGAAGAAGTAAATAAGAGGCATGAGAGAGATGCTCATCACATTTAATCCAGGACAGTGAATAATGTTAATAAAAGTCAAGCTAAATCCAAGTGTCATATTGTCACCGTCAGGCAAAAAAAATGTTCATGTTGCAAATTAAAAATTTTCAAAGAAAGTCAAAAAGTAAAATGTTCTATTCCAAGTTATTTTGGAGCATTTGTACTGGTCCATTCATCACTGTGTAGCATTTTTATTGGCTATTCCATTATTTTGGAGCAAAAGTATTAGTTCATGCAGCATTTTGAAGCATTTCTATCAGTTATTCATCAATCTGGAGCATTTCTACTGGTCCATTCATCATTTTGCAGTATTTACACTAGGAGGTTCATAACTGTAGAGCATTTCTATTGGCTCTTCCATTACTTTGAAGCATTAGTATTTGTTGAAACATTTTCTAACAGTGACAATATAAATGTATGTATATAGCAAATAAAAATGAAAAAGGTTAAAAAAAATAATAGTAATAATAAAACGACTTTACAGTATATCATAGCTTTCATTTTAACTGTAATTCTCTATGTACAACACAAATGGTACTGAATGATTGGTTGTTTTTTTATCATTATTGTTTCCTAATAAGAGTTCTATATCCAATGTAACAGTTACAAAATCGTCCGAAGTCTAAAAGCAAATTTCTGACAACTAATGATCTACTAAATAATGCTTAACTAAAAGGGAGTGTTTTAGCTGAGAAGAGAAAAGGAATTGTGTGATATTACAGCACATTTACTGTACAGCTCTGCCTGTTTTGGTCTTTACAGGATCCAAAAAAAAAAAAAAAAAAACAATGAAGAAAAACTGCTGGAATTGTCAAAAAGAACATTGATGCAATGTGACTTTACAAAAAAGGTGCTTCCATGATATTCGTTCTGATTAAGGTGCATTTCACAAGCTTTCCAGAAAAAAAATGACCACGACAGAATAAACTACATCCCTTTAACGGTTTCACTCGGACATTCACCAGCACACATGATTGACACGATGAAGCATAAACCCTGGAATCCATATTTATAACAGCATAGCTTTACCCCAACTGACACAGTCTCTGTGTAGCACACATTTAATTAAAATTTAACTGGTTTACTTGAATAAAAACATACATCAACAGAGAACTACATGATCTTCCCTCAAATTAACTGGAATTAATTCTAATGGTCAAGTTTTACAGAAGAGTGGTGAAAAATGATTGAACTCAATAAGAAACTGTATCATTCAACTTTGTTTCAATCATCATATTTAAAGCTTGTCCAAACTAAAGTTCAAACTACACAGTAACTTTAAAAGAATGCCTTTTTGAGATGAGCAAGGACAAGTCAGTTGAGAAAAGCTGATTTTAGAAAAAGCTGGTTTTGAGTTTGATGGTGGGTGTGGCTTGCACAGTGGGTTGGGCCTGCCTGGCCGCGGCCTTGGCTTTGCTGCTCGCCTGGTTGGCTCGGATGGCGGTCTCAAGGCGGGTCTTCAGCTCAGGTGCTGCTCCTATAACGGTCTTGAAGGCAGCAGGGTACAGGGGTCCGATGCGCATCAGATTCTGAAGGGCGAACTCATGCAGCCCTTTGGACGGGGGAGGAGCAGTGGAGAAGGCATTTTCATCCAGCAGGTAGGAGATCAGGGTGGGCACCAGAAGAGCCAGCAGCTGAACTCCTAGTATGGAGAATGTGAGGAGGAAATTCATATTGATAAGTTTAACAGCGTTAGAATTGTAATTAATGCAAGAGTCATTGCCTGCACCCTGCAAGAGCAGTACTACAAGATGTTCTTTCTTTCAATAGGCTTCTGGTTCTGTAAGATTTGAGGTCTATTCACAGTTAGTCCATTGTGGATTCTGATGGGTTCATTATCCTGTTTTTATCATCAGCTTTTTTTTTCGTCAGATAGTGTATAATTGATGTTGTATGTCTCCAGGCCTAAACCCTATTAAGCACCTGTGGGGCAGGCAGTTGTCTAACATCCACCAGCGTGAAACTACTCTTTCACGTTGTCCCATAAAAAAAGATATAACAAAATATTTAGCAGAAATGTGAGGGGTGTACTCACCTTTTGGGATATACTCTGTACTGTACTGCTAAAAAACATTAGTAGCAGCCACTTCAAATCCTGAAATGTGTCTGTACCCTTTCACATCGTTATACACTAGATAACAGCAGTAGTTATAGTAGCACGGCCGCAGCATCTACTCACGATTCTGCTCTTCTCCCAGGGCCACCAGGCCCTCCAGCACTTTAACTCCTTCTTGCACAGCCTGGAGCTCAGCAGGGGTCCCTGGCCTTGCACGCTCCGCCCCCTTCAGCTTCTCCACCAGCATAGGAGCCAGAGCGTGGATGTAGGGTGTGGAGAGAGCGCGGCTCGAGTGCTGGAACACGGAGAGGAGGAGCTGATAGCACCGAGCTTGGACCTGCAGAGGGAGAAACAGCGAGAGATGAACACACCAGACCACACAAGTTATATCACAGGTTGGAAATCAACAGAGCTTTGATTCCTATGACTAAATCCTAAAGCGGTCCAAAACTGTTCTGTAAAGGTTCTGTAAAGCCTAGAAGGCCGCCTACACTCGCTGCCTTTAGTTGTTCTGTTTACTCCTTTGAGGCACTGCGAAGCACTGAGTCAAGCAATCCCTACTTCCTCCCTAAGGCTCCATACATTGAATGATTTTAAAACAGAAGACTAAGGACCATACTATGGTGAAATATCTGAATCTCTCTTAATTCTCTTAATACATTATATGAGGCCAGTTTACATAGAGCTAACAGTATAAGCTTATATTATTTGGTAGCTACGGTAGCCTTGTATTTTCACAGTATGAACTTTGGACACCAATCATGTTAGCATAAGAATATGCTTATTATTTTACTTTTTCAGCTATGCCTACATTGTTGAATAATGCATGCATTATGACCATATCTTAGTGTTAAAAAACAGTGAATAAGGAACAGGCAGTTAAGACAATATCTAGACCAACACTTCAAACTGAGACATGGCTCTAAAATTGTATCTGATGCCACCTACCCAAGGGTCACTGGAGTTGAGAGCATTTCTGAAGCGTTCTATGCAGCCCTTCTGTAAGGTGGTGACCCCGACCAATTCAGAACTGGTGGACACCAAGAACAAAGTGATTGCAGTGAGCAGGCTCACTTCATCCATATTGGGCCTGGACTCATCTGAGGGTGTAACAGAAACATGAAAGGACATGACAAAGCCAATGGGATACATTCTGGTACTCAAAATAGCTTCAATACATCTGCAACTGTATATGGGTGGTGTGTGTGTGTGTGTGTGTGTGTGTGTTGTTGGCTCACCAGGTTGGGAGTACTCCAGCACAGAAGCCAGACTGCTCCTGACCAGGCTGGTCCACTGCTGCTGCGTTTTCTCCACACGGCCCAGTGGGGAAGTGATGATGGTCTTAATGCCCTGCAGGGCGGCTGACACAGGCAGAGGTACTGAACCATCGGGGGTTTTCAGGGCGGTCTCCTTCAGCACTCCACAGATGAGGAACAGGATTGTGGGCAGGATGGTCATACTCCCTAAACACATTGAGTTATTACAGAACGGGGTCAAGTTGGTCAACATAAAACAAACAGTACGATATAGATAAGTGCAAAACTGCAACAAATTATTGTGCAAACATACAAGTAGAACACTAAATACAATTAATACAGCAGACTATAGAAAATTAAAGACAGGACAGTGCAGTTCCGGCACAGTACATTCTGAACAAACAGGTATACACAATATAAATTACAGTAATGACAAGCTACTGTATTGATTTAAGTCATGTTACAGCACTACAAGTGGCAGTGATATAATTGCTTGTCAATCTCTGTAAATGTCAATCAATCTTATATTGCAGAAACAGGGTCTTGGCTTTCATTTACAGCTGACTAAAAAATAGAACACATTTGTGTTTCCAAGTAAAATTAACTCAAAATCAAAAATCTGATGTGGGGGTGTGTGTGTAGATGAGAGCTGTGTATAAATGGTTTTGTGTAAAACGTGATTGTAAAGAGTCACTGGGTTTCTAGAAAGGCGCTATAACTGTAATTCATTCAATTAAATTTTTTTGGCATTATTGCTGCCATCACAGAAGTTTTTAAATCTGAAAGCAGCCTGGATGGCCCTTTTCCTAACTGGCCAAAGCTAACTACACCTTTTATTTCCTAAAAAGATCTGGAATCCTGTTTAGCCACAATACTGTGTATTGAAGAAGGATTGGTGGCAGACAGTGGTTTATTTTGTGTTGCATTATGTTTTTATGCTATTATAAACATGCTATTTTATGCTATTTTCTTGCTAAGCCCTCTGTTGTGATAAAAATGCACTAATATCTAATAGCTAGACCTCCAAGGGTTAAGACACACTGCTGATTAACAGAGTGTGAGAGAGCGTGTGTGTTCTGTGGGTGTGCAAATCAAGTACGTGACAGGCCTGAGTGGGAATGTGTGAACCAGTATGTGCTGAAATGTGAGTGTGATTGTGTGTGAGTGCTGTGTGCATGTGTGTGTGTGTGTGTGTGTGTGTGTGTGTACCTGCTGGAGAACACAGTGCAGGCAGTTCTGCTAGGATGCTGATGGTGACGGCCACCAGGCGGTTGCTGTGCTCGGGCAGAGGCTGGGGTTTGGTAGGCAGGTGGCTGGGAGAGTCGCTGGCTTTGGTGTTGACCTGAGGCAGGTGACGCACCAGCAGAAACACCAGGAGTTCCATGGCAGCGAACACCAGAGACTTCCCTGGCTGCAGCTCTCCAGTGTCCCCTCCTTCCGCCAACACACTCGCCGACTCCTTCTCCCCACCATCTTCCACACCTGAGACACAAGAGCAGTTTACACCTGCCTCTGAGGTGTGAATGAAGATGCCAAAGCAGTGAGTAGGCAGCGACTTAATGTATAATCTGGAGCTGCTTATATATAATTAGTCAAGATGCAAAAACTATGCTAAAAACACACTGTGTTATGTAGCATTTTCTGGCAGCACTATTGTAACTTCTTCCTAACAAAGTCATTGGCATAAGAGCACTCTGAATGTCAGGTAACATTAATCCTAAAATGATTCCAAAAAATGCATCCAGGATTAACTGGTATTTTATAGGAATTCCAACGCAACCTCAAATACAATACAACATGCTTCAAAGTTACGAAGGTGTTCTTTTCATTTAAAAGCAGTTTTCTTTTTTGCAGCATATCTTCACTGATTGTGGCCATTCTGAATTACAAGAATATATTTGCATGAGGTCATTATTTGTTTAATGACCCAAGGAAAAATATAACAGAAATGCAGGGCAGTGGATGCTGAATGCTGGCTTTGAAACTACTAAAAAGGTGAGCCAGTGTAAAGGTGTAATACTGTATCTACTCACCCTTGGAGCTCCTGCGCTGGTCCAGGTGGTCTTGGGCTGAGCGGATGGTCTCTTGCACTACTGCAGTCACCTGCAGCTGAACACTGGGAGGGTCCCGGGTTAACAGCAGCCTGTGCAGCACATTTAGCAGCTCTACTGCAAGCAACTAAAAGACATAGATAATCAAATGTACAGTTCTGGCATATGCAAAATACTTTCGACTTAAAAGTATTAAGTTTAATGGCTCTCTTGGTCACCTGGTCCTCTGCGATGTGGTTTCGAGCCTGTGGAGTTTCGAGCAGCGTGCAGAGAGCTTGAAGGCAGGACATCACTCGTTCAATAGGCTCCTCAGGGCGAGGGAAGCACAGGAACTCAATACTGATGCCTGGGAGACAGCAGCAAAGCAGACTGTTACAATACACAAACCTAAACATGGATTATTAAAAAAGAACTACAGTAACTAAAGGGTTAAATAAATCAGACAAAGCTTACAAAGCCAAAAAGAAAGACGTACCCAACAGTAGATGCATTCTGTCTTTGGCCAGCTCATCAGGGTTTTTGATTGGAGCAGGTGGCCCCTGAGGATATGCAGGACTTGTAGTACCAGTTTGGGGCTCCTCAGGACCCTCAGCAGCTCCAAAGTCTGTGTTGCTAAGCCAGAGAGCCACGGCGTGCAGAATGGGAGCCCATGAGTTGCGATAGTGCAGACGTGCGGTGTCTATCGTCTCTGGAGTGTAAAAGGCCCCACCTGCAAACAGACACACAGACAGGTTTATTTTTTTTAACTTTCATTAACAGTTCAGACCTGCCAAACCTTTCCATGGTCAGAGTCATTCAGGAGAGACATACAGGAGCATTACATATCATCTACATAGGCACCACTATGCTGAAAATCCTGCAGCATTGTAAGTATGCTGAGAAAATCCCTATAAATAAATGAGAACATCCAGCAGAAGACAAAAGTCGTACCTTCAGGGGGCAGCTGGCTGGCAAACTCAGCCGGCAGGGTCAGCAGAGCGTAGTCTCTGAGAGCAGCCAGCCACAGCCGGCTCAGCGAGGGCAGCTCTGGCTGCACCAGCGTGATCAGGCTGTCCGGAGGCAGGATATCTCCTTCATCACCCATGTCCTCATCATCATCCTCACCGCTCCTCACAGGACGAGCCGGCCTGGACTCCGCCTCCTTCTTTATTTTCATAGCCACCACATACACCTGAGAAAGAGAGATTATATTACAAGTTATACGTTTAGCTGCCTAAAATATCTGTAAATTACTACAGTTATCATTATTATCATAATTGACTTTACAATATACACAATTATATGCTACACAATTATATAATAGTCAATTGTGTATTAAATATATTACCAGAAGGAAAAACATAAGCTAAATGGTACAGATATGGAACACTCAAAAATTGCCTGAATCTGAATCCCTTTAATAAACATGCATCCCTCATATTTTGAAGGCTAGATATACAGACTGATAGATATTTAGACAGATATTTAGACAGACAGACAGATAGATTGATGTTTATTTCTTTATTCTTATTATTTTCTACATTGTAGATAAACATTAAAGACATCGAACCTATGAAGGAAAGCATACATAATTATGAAGTCAAGTAAAAAAAAAAACATTAAAAAAGTGTTAAACAAGCCAAAATATATTTTATACTTTAAAGTGCCACCTTTTGGCCCAATCTTCGCATTATTCTCTTAGTCAGCTTTATGATTTAGAACTTGAGGAATGGTTCTCTAACTGTCTTAGAGGAATTCCTAGAGGTGCTGAGAACTTGTTACCTGCATTTCCTTCACCCTGTGGTTTATATGTAAGGTGTTTGAGAAGGCAAACACTTTTTTTTTGTCAACTACATACGTGCATATGATATGTGTTCCTTTGTAGATTTTAAGTATTTAACATTAACCTACAAGTAATAAGTGAAATAAAAATAAAAAAAAACAATTATTAATAAGGATCTCCAAAATATCCAAATGTTTGACTGGTATCATATGCCCCCATACGACAGGCAGTGTAAATATTCCTGATGTGTGTTCTCGTCTTACCTCTGCCCAGGCTTTGAGCACAGCCAGTTTCTCCATGGTGGTGGCACTCTCGCTGTACAGCTGGCTGGAAGAGCCCTTGCCAGCCTGCACCTTGTCCAGGGAGGACACCAGCAGATTGTGGACACGGCGGAGGTCGTTCAGGTCACTCACTACACCGCTGCCTATCCAAGCACTACACACCTACACAGAAAATATTAGAAGATGTGAGAAATGTTTAGGAGATTTGCAAACACCTTTATCACCAATGCGGAGTTTAACACACATTATGGCCAAATATATTTGGACACCTTGACTATTTATTGGATTTAGGCCTTTCAGCAACACACACATTGCTAAAAGGTGAAATAAATCACAGACATGCACATGCCTTCAAAGATGGGCACTGCCAGTAGAATGTGTCCTAATGAAAAATGTAGGGTTTTTAAAACCTATACTTATGCTATTTTGTTTCTCTGTACCCCACAGTGTATATGTACAAAGTTTGTATTACGAATATCTTTCCAAAATCTAACAAATGTCTGTTAGATTTCAACAGAATCACTCTCCTCTTGATGTCGAATGAGAGTAATGGTCGTAAAAGTGGGTCAGGTTTACTTCAGCATACATCCAGCCTCGCCCTCTCCTCGAGTCTGAGCAACGTTACAAGCTAAAGTTAAAGTTAAAGTTTGAACTAAATCCAGGGAGTTAAAGATAAATGCAGTGAGCTAAAGCTAAACCTGGTGAGCTAAAGCCTGCAGTATTCATCATATTTCTGTTAGGTGTTTTCTTTTTTAAAGTTGCTGATAATTTCATTTAAAATCCAGGTTTAGTATTATACAAAGCAAAATCTATATCTCAAAATGTGTTCCATGGGACTTTAACTGTGGTATTGTTACACCGTCAGTCAGTCTGCAAGAGTGTTTTTATTGTAAAATTGAAATGATTAACAGCAACAACTCAAGCATGAAACTGTAGATACCCAGAGCAAAGCACCAAGAGAAAGTGCTAAATGTGTAGTGTCTAACATTTTAAGTGATGGTCTAAAAACTTTTATAAAACAAATTATATAAACCAGTAGATACAAACTTAGACACAGGCTGTCCTATGGTGAGCAAAATCAGACAAGCCAAGACCTTGTAAACTGCGACTCCAGCCATTAGTCTACAAGTTCTCATCAATAAATCTACTTCCACAAGGGCAAGCAGAGACACAGCAATCAGCTAAGGTAAGAACATCTCCATTCCAGACATGTCCTCACTTAGTAAAAAAACCCACATATATTCTCTGCTCACTACACACATTTGAAATCACTCTGAAAACACAGAAAATAATAATGCCAGTTCTAAGAAATTGGAAAGTGCACTAAGCATGAGCAATTCTGTTTTCAAAGACTTACTCAAGCAATATTTACTGCGCTCTGATTTAGTTTGTCCATAAATCACAGGGGCACTACATAACATAACTTCAGCAGTGAGGGAAAGGCTGACGCAGAGCATTGCGCAAAAGAAAATAGTAGGACCTGTTTGGATGTGAGAGGATTGAATGGAATGTGGAGATAGAAGCTGCTGGGTTTGATCTTACCTGGCAAGCTTTGGCTGTGATGTCAGATGGAGTATCAGGAGAAAAGGCTGGTCGTAGTGCAGCTCCAACCTGAAAGGTAAAAGCAGAAAAAGTAAAATTGTAATGTAAAGCTAGACTAATATAAACATATATACTGAGAAAGCTACATGGCACTTTCTCCCAACATCACTCCTAGTGTAGTGTTGGTCAGCACAGGAGTCTGTTAATTGATGTGTCAGAGTTGGGGTCGTCGCACTTTCCTCTAGTGATGCTACATAATTGGCAGTTAAAAAAAGGAGGTCATATGACCAGGGATTGGGTAAGTGGTTTTCAACATTGAAGAGGGAATGGGGTAAAATTAGAAATAAGTGTAAGCAGTTACCCAGTAACACATCCCTTTCAAAGGTTAGTTGGCCCCATCATAAGTCACCAATGATGATATGCCAGCCATCTAAACAGGGAGCCCAAAAGTACACAGCTGGCTTCAATCTACTCCCCCTCATCACTCAGCATGATGCTAGACAGGGCAGGCATTTGTTAGCTGATGTAACAAAATTGGCAGTTCATGAGTTTGAACTTGGCCTTTATTGGCTCTTTCTGCCGGATTTATATATAACAGAGCTCTGTGGGGGTGTGGATGTGGAGGAAGCACTGAGGAAGATATGCAAATTAGACCTGTCGCTGATTTTAGGAACTAATCTGTCTATTGTTGGTCATTTCAAGTAACCCTAAAGCATAATTGTTTATTATGAAGGTTACATTTATGGAATTTATAAGACTCTCTTATGCAAAAAGTTTTCAAGTTAGGGTAGAAGGATTTAAACTGTTGCAGATTCGACTCACATTGGCCTGGTACTGCTCAAGGATCACATGACCAGGAAACTCAGGCTCCGGTACTGAGGCAAACTTCTTAATGATGTCCTCCAGGGCCTGCAGGCCGGCCATCCGTAGCTGATTACTGTGATCCGTGGCAGCCATGAAGGCCATGCGGATCAGGTCCGAAAGATGCAACACCAGCAGATCACCTGAGTTACAAATAATCAGACTGGTCACTGTGTAGTCAAAACATACATAAATAATACTCTACAGGACAAACGCTTATATACACTGCCCAGGAAGAGGTTTCTGCCCATTCACAGACTTCTTGCCTGTTTACAGGCCTCTGCCCAGGCACATGCTTCTGTCTGCTTCTGCCCATTCATGTGCTTCTTGTTTCTTCACTGGCTTTTTACACAGGCTTCTTGTCCATTCACAAGCTCCTTGTCCATTCACAGGCTTTTTGCCCAATCATCGGCTTCTGTCCAGGCAAAGGCTTCTTTCCCATTCACAGGCTTCTTGCCTACTTACAGGCTTCTTACTCAAGCACAGGATTCTGCCCAGGCACAGGCTTCTGTCTGCTTCTGCCCAGGCACAGGCTTCTTACTCGTGCACAGGCTTCTTACTCGGGCACAGGCTTCTTACTCGGGCACAGGCTTCTTACTCGGGCACAGGCTTCTTACTCGGGCACAGGCTTCTTGCCCATTCGCAGGCTTCTGCCTGCTTCTGCCCATTCACAGGCTTTTTATTCAAGGACAGGATTCTGCCCAGGCACAAGCTTCTGCCCAGGCACAAGTTTCGGCCTAATCAGATAATTAATAATTAAGAATAATTTTAGTAATTGTACAATAACATCTAGCTCACATTACCTTTAGGGTTCTTGGCTTTGGCGCTGCGGGCAGTGGCCAGATCAAAGTGAGCCTTGTCTGCATTTTCACACAGATGAATGATGCGACATAAGCAGTCGGCTGCAAACACCCGCGTCACCCAGCGGGGGGCAACAGAAGGCTTTGTTTTGTCGTCATCGCCCAGGCCTGTAAACATGGTGTCATCGTCCATCTCATCCTTCTTCTCAGAGTCTTCCTCCTCTTTCTCTACTTCAAATGCCAAGGCACCTCCAACTTCTGCAAAGTAAAAGAGAGTTAACTTCCTTAAGCCAATCAAAGCCAGATTCTTAACGTTAAATTAATTACAAATGACAATTACTGTAACCCTAAGGGTGTACTAGAAACAAAATAGCAATATGTGCAGTGGACAGATACCTGTGCTGGCAGCCAGGACATCTTTGCAGAGTTTGAGCCAATGCGAGAGCTTCTCCACAGCTAGAGAGGACAGCATATGGCCAAGTGTGTCATGGATGTCCGAGCACAGTTTTCTATCTGTCTCCCGGTCCAGCATGCCAAAAAGAACACCCTCCAAACCAGTCTCAGTGATGTTTAGGTCTACAACAAAAAGAAAAGATTTCAGAAGTTACAGTGAATAAGCAGGTGTCTCAACACATTTTTGTTCATATATGGTATATCTGCAATGTATGTCTAATGATACATACTGATAGTGGTGCTTTCTTTGCTGTCTCCAGCTTTCTTGGCGAGGCTCATGGCGTATGCACACACCTCGGCTGCCTCTCTCTGAGCCAACTGCCGCAAACATGCCACCGCAGCCCGACGCAGAAGCAGATGAGAACTGCAGAGGTGCACCTGCATCATACATAAACACACATACAATTATCATCGGCTTATAAAAGATACAGAAATATAATAAACTGAGCTTTATGCACATATAAAACACAAAAATCTAATCCACATACACACAGTTGTCATTATGTTCCAGAAAATATTTAGAGACACAGTTAAACACTCACACAATCAACTCATCAACCCAATCAACCCAGTGCAATTACAAACCAGCAAACACTTTCAATCATCTCTGCACTTCCAATCAGATTGCTATTTGTTAGAAGGAGCAGCAGGCTTACACAGAGGCAGGGCACCAGGCTAGATAAGTTGACGTGACGTGGGGCAAACATGTGCAGCTGCTGCAGGCAAGAGATGGCCGCTGCCTGCACCAGAGAGTCTGAGTGGTCCTGCATTATGGCACAGCCCACCAGACATGAGGAGCGAATGGTCGAAATTGTGGGACTGTTGCCTAGAGTATAAAAAAAAAACAGCATCTCACAGTCCAATCCATAAACTGTTATGCAAGATGAGAAAACATTATGAGAATAAATGGACTGGATATTTTCAACAATGTGGAAACCAACCTAAAAGACTAAGCCAGGTTGGAGGCTAAATAGGTTAAAGGCTAATGATGGGCAAATTAAAAAAGACAGAACAGCGAACCAGAGGAAAACAGGAAAAAAAACAGTATATGTAATGCTAAAAGCTAATGCTATTAAGCTGTTTGTTACCCTGTAATTCTGGGCCCACAGTGGTGATGAGGGCTCCCAAACAGCGGCCCAGACACTGATGCACCTCTGTGTGAGAGGGAGGCACAGTCAGGAGGAGGGTGAGCACCAGGGACAGAGTGGGCTCCACATAACCTCTGTACATCGGCCCACTGGAGTCTACAATGAGAGCCAGGGAGTGCAGCGCCCATGTCTGTAATAACACACAAACAAAAGGGCTTATGAAAAGGCCTTTTTTTTTCTTTCTTTGGACATATAGAGTCTTCCCAGTAATGGATTATTAATAGGGTAGATTTAGACCGCAACAACCATTTAGTTAGTATGGTAACTGCAAAAAACTGTTCACTTTCCAACAATATGATATTACCTTATTTATTTTTCTGGTTGATTTATTTCTGATAATTTATACTATTATATTTTTGATACCACCTATTTTTCACAGTACAACAAAATAAAAATGTAAAATCCAAAATTATACAAAACACTTATCCAAATTTTTAGCCAATAGGAATTAATATAATATGACCCACAGAATTCATCATATTGGCAGTGCTCTACAACAAAGCATCTGTAGCTTTTAAATTCTGTAAATCATGCAGGAATAAGAACACAATGGGGGAAAAAAATGCGAGATCTCACCTGAACCTCATGGGAGGTTCCGTCCTGAGCCAGTGCCAAGAGAATGCTCACACTGGTCTTAAGGTGCTGACCTGACCCGATGCCTCCCACGTATCGGTGCAGACAGCCAAGAGCCAGAGAGTGACCCGTTCTGGACACCACGTCCCGAGCTGACTTCAGTCTGTCAATGCAGCAGAATAATCTATAAACACTCTATAAACCTTTATATTTACTTTATTTTCTTATAATTTATTACATTTTTCTTATAATAGGGAGAATCAGTTCACAGACTCCACATCCTTTACTCAGTGTGAGCAAGAACAAAGCTGAAGCACTACAGTGCCATCTGCTGTCTGCACAAGCATTCTTCAATCTTCAATGTTGTGGGTTAAATGTTTCTGACACTGTGTATGAAACTGTGATGCTCTTACTTGTCAAAACTGTGCTGAGCCATACTGGCGATGAAGGTGGCTTCTCCTACAACCTGTGCCATGCGTCCCAGAGCTTCTCCAGCAGCACAGCGCAGGATGGGGTTGGGGTTATCCAGAGCACCCATCACCAAGGCCAGAGCAGACTTCCGCACCTCCTCCGGTCCCAGCGTGCTCTTATTTTCAGCTAGACCCTACACACACCAAAATACACAAATACAGATAATGACAGAAGGAAAGCATCGTAAGTGTCAACCATCAACAATTACATAATCAATAATGACCAATGACTCAGTTACATTAGCAGCCAAACATGCTCATGCTATCATACTGCCTCCACCATGTTTGACAGATAAATAAGCGTGACATTAAGTGGCAATAAGAGTCTCTTTATTTGAACAAAATCTGAATTTTGTTCCATTTGTATGTAGGTATTTCAGATGGTTTCTAGCTGTCTAATCTGGACATATTGTGAAGTATTTTCATTCACATGATTACCTCTTTTACTTGTAATGAACGGTTTTGGAATTACATATTGAGTTCCCATGACCAGCTACCAAATAAATCCAATTTCCAATTTTTTATTTATTTTTTTTAGATCTGACTTATAATATTATGTGTTATATGTAGACCATATGTACACAAACATAAAGGCTGACCTTTAGTGCACTGAGGACAGCAGTGAAGATGTTGAGTTGGACAGCCTGCTGTCTGACTCCTTTAGCTTGTTTGATGCACTCAGCAAAGTGGTCCAGCATTTGGAGCCTGAAAAACACAGCAGTCATTTCCTGGGCTAACAGCGTCCAGCTGACTGGGCATTCTTCTAAATCTAACATGGCACTCTGACCTTGAATAAAAGTTTATAGAACTTTTAAATGTCTCTGATGTCTTTAGAGTTTTAAAAAGCACAGACAGTTATAATATAAATAACAAATATTTAGTGTTCTCACCTATGTTTAAAGGAGACATGGGGGAAGACTACACCGAAAAGTGCCACAGATGCATCAATAACTGAGACACCCAGTGGGAGCGGGCCTGGGATAGCTTCTCCAACAGGAACTCGCAGGTATATGGAGGAGGGGTCATGTTCCAGAGCACCACTGCCTGATGCACTGTTAGGCTGCAACTGTATGAACAGTCATACATATATTAAAAACCTAGAAACTGCAGTTCAGAGGCTTTCAAAGCCATAAAAGGTTGTAGAGCATTTCAAAATCTGCTCTAGATCTGATCATAATCTCACAATTCTATAGACAAAAAAATAATAAATAAAAAAGATTACATTGCTACTATTATTTCTCATAAGCACGATGACTGTCAATACAAAAGAAACCTCACCTGGTCCTCAATGGATTTGTGGTCAGTTTCCTGCAGCCAGGAGCCCATGAGGACACTGTCATCATAGTGACAAAGTGAACGCAACAAGGAGGTGGTTGTGTTGGCTGAATTATCCGTCAGTGTAAACTCAGCCACCAGCTCCCTCAGAAGAGCACTGAAACTGCCTGTCATGGACATTTAATAATATTAATACTGAAAAAAACATTTTCCATGAATAAAAGAAAAGAAGAAAGAAGAAAAGTGCATCCCAATGGGATTAAATTTAGACAATTTATTTTAAATTGAACATTACAAAAATAAATGTACATCTTTTATTTGTAATCTTATAGAAAGCACTGCCTAAAATCTAAACTAGGCATCTAGTTGCTGTCTACCAGCATGAATTAGAAGGCAGCAGGTGGGATTAACACCATGGGCACACCCATGCTTTAAATGGCAGAGCTTTTGATACAGTTTATATATTTTTCCCTTTCCTTTTTCTGTAGAAAAAACAATATTATTTAATTAAAAATATTTAAAACTGACTTGAGAATTGTATAAAGCATTAAAATGTGTGTTAATTCTTGTATGTTCCTAATGCACATGCAATTCAAACACTGCAATAAAAATAAAATCACATTTTTAGACACAGGTCTAAGAAGACTTGGAAAGTTTTTTTATTTTGTTCATTATTATATCCATATAACATTTTATTTAGTGAGGAGGGCCCATTACTTTTTTTTTTACATTGTATTTATTTAGGATATTGAGGGAAAACATATTTAAACTGCAATAAAATAGTATATTGCTCTTAAATAGGGTGTCACTGCATTAAAAATTACTATTTATTTACCATTATATCAATAGAATAAAACAAAAAGATCTACAGTTATTGTGAGGGGTCAACAAAAGTTTACTGGGAAGCATCACCCAGTTTTAGTACCAGAAAAAAATTACAGTACATTTACAAATAAATACCAGCTTCAGTACCTGTTGATAAACACGAATAGAAATGATACTTAGCAGAACTTGCCTTCATAAGTCTTGGGCGGAAGCAGGGCCAGAATGTCGTAGAGTCTCAAACGCACCATAGCAGCACTGGCCTTTAGGTGAGCTCCATGTACCTTTATAACTGCAGGAATACTGCAAACAGCAACAATGAGATTTTACCACACACTGAAATTGTACAGCTGTCATTACAGTCACTACAACTGTCTAATGTATTCTGTATGCAGTAGTTCTTATCCTTTTTATCCCCTAGGTGTCTGTTTAAAGACATAAATCCAATTATGCAAAAGGACAAACACGTCCAAGTGAATCCAATGCTTCCTAATATCTGACCCGACAACCGTTTGACCTTCTTTACAGTTTACATTATCAGCTTAAAAGAACTGCCACTCACTGAGACATCATGGTCATGGCACATTCAATAGGAGTCATCAGCCTGCGGATCACGTCTTCAGTCAGCAGCTCGGGACAGTGAGCCACGAAGCTTCGCATGGCTGCCAAGATAAGGCCACAGGGGGTGGATTTGCAAAGGGGAAACCAAGCTCAGAAATGCTAATGCAGTTAACAGTGAGTAAAATGGAAGCTTTTGTCAAAGATCAATCACTTAAGATATGGCTGTTTTTTAAATAGATAACAGTATGTTGCGTAGTGTAACATAGTGGACTCCATATTAGAGTGTCTATTTAAAATAACTTAATAATGCAATTTGCAGAATTCTAATTAGCAGAATTACCACAAAGTGCTCCAGCTCTGCCCTCCAGAGTGACCTGCCAGGTGAAGGAGTCTCCTCTGGCTTTTTCAGCCTCCAGCTCTTTCTGCGACCGAGGGAACACATTCCGCCAGAGCAACAGCATCTTAGGCAAGTGGTAGCGCACCAGAGATGATCCTGCATAGAGAGAGAAGTGGTTTTGTTATGTCAGAGTTTGTTAGGTTAGTGGAAGATGCACTGTTGCCACTGGACCTGGCATAACACAGATGATATGCACTTGAGCTACAATGCTAAAGAAGCTAACAAATAATAGAAGCCTATTTCAACAATAAAACATAGATTTATAGACATAGACACAAAATTTTATCTAAATCCACTGTAAACCTACAGATATATTTTTCAGTGAAACAAATCATTCTTATTTTCTATTCCTAACCTATATATAACAAGCCCATATAATAATACCATTATCAGCCCATTAATTATTTTATTTTGTATTGGGTACAGTAAATGATATGATGCTACTACTGCTTAGCACAGTGACTGACTTTATAAATATAGTAGGTATAATACAGAATAATATACAGAGGGATTTTGATCATTGTATACAGTATTGAACAATTCAAGCTTAATTTATTTTTTACAATAGCATACACTATATGGACAGTGGTATTGGGACAC
Source organism: Astyanax mexicanus (assembly GCF_023375975.1). Classification (NCBI taxonomy): domain Eukaryota; kingdom Metazoa; phylum Chordata; class Actinopteri; order Characiformes; family Acestrorhamphidae; genus Astyanax; species Astyanax mexicanus. Next base: position 18,401,116 of record NC_064432.1, on the reverse strand, counting down.
CTGCTTATTGATGGAAATCAAGGGCATAAAAAAAATAATTGATCCTGCTGGAGTAACCGCCTCTACTACTGTAAGTAAAACATGACTTACCTAAAGTCATGAGGGCTCCCAGGAGCAGCCAGCCAGCCTGCGTTCGGTGCAAAGAGAGACGACTGTTCTGAGCTGCGGAACGCAACAGATCCTCAGCTATGCTGACCACCATCTAAAGTAAACAGATAAAACATGGGTCAGCTTTACAGTGCTAAGTAAATTATAAAAAATAGGAAAGATGTACAAGATGTAAGTGTGAAAATAATTGTTCTGTGGTTTAATTCCAGGACTTAATAGTCTGTGCTGATCAAGTTTTACCCTCTCATGTGTAAAAAGGCACAAATACGGCATACACTGATCTATTCTAAACCTGAACCTTCAAATATTATCCAGAAGATTATACTACCTTCAAATTAAAAAATATCATCTTGGCAACAGAAGCAGCATTGTACTGACTCACACTCATAAATAAAAGGAGCTGCTGTGTGGGTGTTGGTTAATACTGCTTAATCACTTCTCTGAGGCCAAATGTACAGTCTGATAAAGAGCACATGTGCTTTGAAAGATTATTTTGGAAACAATTAGTCAATTAAATAGAAACCACAAAACAGTGGAGGGCCATAATCACCAGTGAACAACCGTAAATCACTGCAAACTAAGTGCACTGAAGGAGTGGAGTGGAAGTGTGTTTACAGTGTTTATTATGTGCTTTCTGGGAATCTATTATCTGTAAACATACAGGAAATATGGCAATGGCTGTTCTTAACTTCTATCTATTTCTTTAGTCTGATAAACTAAAGAAAAGCAGACCTTGCCCTTGGAGTGGGGGATACCCAGCGGGCACTGGTACACTCCACCCAGCAGAGCAGCCATTGCGAAGCTGTAGCCGCTGACGGCTTCAGGCGAGCTCTTCAGGGTGTTGATGCGCTCGGCACAGCGGTCCAGTAGAGGGGTCAGCTGATAGGGCAGCGCCACGGCAACGCAGCGCAGGCACCACGCTGCTGCCAGACGGGCCGCCATGCTGGGGTGCAGAAGGACCGACGTCACCGTCTCCAACAGACCTGGAGGAACACACAGATAAATTGCACAAGATATTTCTCGTGATAAACCTATATATTATTAAACTGCTATAATATAATACTGTCACTCAAACATCTGACAGAACAAGATCAATATATAACACAATCATTCAAGCCATTCTGGAGCATTTTTATTGGTCCATTTATCATGAAATGTTGATACAATATAATAGGGAAGCCAGATTTGTATTTTTTTTAAGTTAAAAGTTAAAAGGGGCAAAAATGGAGATTTTTGCCCAAATATAATGCAAAATAACTGCCACTCATGAACTTTCATTAGAATTTTTTTTTTTGTTAAGAGGAATTAAAATTTATTATTGCACTAATATTTGTTACATGTGCATACATAGCTTTTCTTGAATTTAAATAATACACAAAATCACATTTTTTGTAGTTAATAAAAAGAAATGTGGCTAAAATTAACCCATTTTTGTTTACATGAAATTGTGGACCCCTACCCATCACATCAAGATGAACAATACGTATGATATGTACAACATGTACGAATATGCTAATTAACATTTAATTTAACTTAAAACTTAAAAAAATCTTTTTTTTTTTGCACTTTTTGAATTTATATTTTACACTTGAAGCAAGAGCATTTATCATTTTCTTATTGATCATACAGCTTAGAGTCCAAGGCAGCTGCATATGCAAAATAATTATATCAAAATATAATCCCTAATGACTCCCTAATGAAACTCTGGATGTGTTTTATGTAGAGTTAATGTGACACCATTACTAGTTAAGGGCTGGTGGGTATGTCTCTGTGTGTGTGTGTGTTTTACCAATAGAAGGCTCCTGTATGAGTGGAGAGGCTGTAGCACTGAGGCTCTGGACCAGACTGCCCAGTTCTTTCAGAGCACACACCATCACGTGCTGACTGGCCGACACGTCCGCAGCCCCACCCTTATTTTCACCACTGCTGTCACTGACTACCGCCTCTGTTACCACAGCAACGCAGAACAGCAGCAGCAGGACAAAGACATTTAAGGGGAAAAAAAAAAAAAAAAGAAAAGCAGATTTTATGTGACCTGAGTGTAGAAAATGTGGGATAAATAATATATATATATATATATTTTTTTTAATTAGCATCATTTCAATCATTTAAATCAGTCATTAGAGAGAAATTGATATTTGGATTATTCTGCCATTTAATTAGTTCATGTTGGTGTGTCTGGCAAGATAAGTTATAGACAAATTATTAGGGGATTGTTAAAAAAAAAATCCTCAATGTGATCTCAACACTAATAAAAAACACGCAAATATCTTTTGCTGCCTATTATAGCAATGAATAGCAGAATAATACAAAAATACCAGAAACAGAAAGATAAATTATCAGTTGATACATTTTCAGCTTCAAAGCAAATCACAGAGTAAGATGCTGAAAAAAACAAGATGTGCAGTCACTTCAAAAATGTCACCCAAAAAAAAAATTTAAGTATGAAATGTGGCAAGGTGATGAGCTGTCACTGGTTAATCTCCTAACTGATAAGTAGTTCTACTTACTTTTATCTCGTAGAACTGGTTAGAACGGGTCATAACATAGGATTAATAGTAAAAAGGAGGATTTCAGTGTTATTCTAACTTTCTAAACATTGTGACTTTCTAAATATAAATTGACCCTCTTCTACTGTAGACAGAAAGAGGATAGTTACATTAGTATAGCTATGCTATACAGTTAAAGAGCAAAAAATAGGCAATACAGTACATGAAAAGCTGAGAAGAAGAACCAGAAAATAGGTGAAAACCATTCACCTCTACATTAGCCAAGCAAGCTTGTTAGCATGCTTTTTATAAACTGCTTAGACTGGCCTATTGGTGACGGCACAAAACAAGCCACAGGAAAGTCAGGACAGATCATTTAGAGAGAAAAAATAAAGAAAACAAAACTGAAGACAGTAAGAAGCACTGCACCACCTCAACCCAGTTTAAATCAGGAAATATAATCAACAAAAAAGAAAGCACGTAAACAAACAGAAAACCTACAGTACTTACTCTGCAATGCTCTGAAACCGGATATTTCCCCCCTATTTTCCTCCTTACCCACTGCCCTCATCTGCTTGTTGATGGCCTGGCAGATCTCCTTGGCGGCAGCAATTTGGGCCTTCTCCCCCAGCAGGCCTCCTAGTGTGGCACGCAAGGCAAAAGAGACACAGCGGCGCGAGTACACTGCCTCTACGTGGGTCTGTGTGGCCCGAGGGTGAGCCACCAGCTCTAATACGTGTGACAGGAAGGTGGCAAAGTTCCTCTCCAGCCACTGACCGCCCAGTGTGGTCACAAACACTACATATGCCTGCAGGAAAAAACAAACAAGTTTAATTATTTAGAATATGGAGGAGCATTTTTTGAATTCTATAATTACATACTGTAGTATTTGTATCTGTTTCTCTGCATATTTTATTATCATCATCTTTCACCCTGTTTTTTAATGGACAGGCCCCCACAGGACCGCCACACAACAGCTATTATTTGGGTGGTGGATTATTCACAGCACTGCAGTGACACTGACAGGGTGGTGATGTGTTAGAACTTAATTCTGTTTTAATAAAGCAGTTCAACATTAAACAAACATTCTGCTATTATAAAACATCAAATATCAGTCATATCTCAACCACCGTCTGACCTGAGTGACTCCAACTCGGACTTCCCTGCTGACTGAACCTCCTCCTTTCAGCATCTCTCCTCCACTCTTCAGGAATCCGGAACCCCCTCGCAGAAAACCTGTGGCCATCAGCTCAAGCACCTCCTCCAGTGTGGCTCGCTTCACATTCTGACGCATAACTGACACATAGCAAACACACACACAAAAAAAATATGATCAATTCACACACTCAGATATTTAACGGGGATCTAAACAATAAGACATTACCCACAGTTAGGTTAGTCTCAGTAAGATTATTAGACATTATTGCAATTTGCCTTTCTTCCATTCTTCTAACAAACTCAATCTAATAGAGTCATGGGCCCTAAATAAAGTAATGGGCCTTAAAGGAATCATTTAATAATCTATTGCTTGTTTAATTTAAAATGTATAATATATATAAAATTCCTCCCACTACAACTAAAACATCACAACTGCTGTGTAACACGCGACTTGCCAATCCGACTAACCAGGCACAAATTAGAGTACTAAGTTTAAATAAATGTATTTAAAATCTTATCAGGTTACGATCCAAATACTGGTCACATGCAACGACCCCGTATAAGCAGGTGCCAAAAATATTATCATTTATCAATTTCATTACCTGCAGCCTGTTTAGGCAAGAGTGCAGTAGCCATTACAGTTCCCAGCAGCTTGGACACAGCCACGCGCACGCCGTATGTAGAGCCTTCAAGAGCTTTGAAGCACAGCGTGGCCACATTCTCCAGCTCTGTGGTCCACATGAACACCGCTTCATTCTGCAGCTCCAGCAAACACTGTAAGAAATAACCATGCCTCAGTACTACAGCTCCAACTATAGATGTTGAAAAACGGGGCAAAAAACCCTTGATCCTGAGAATGGCAACAAATAGATAATCAAATCATTTTAGCAATAACTCTGAACTCTTGTCTCAGAAGACTGTACTGACCTTAGCCACAGCACAGCGCACAGCCATGGACCTGTCAGTGAGGAGAGAGCGGGCATTCTTGTAGATATCTCTGTGGCAGGATGCAGCAGCACCACCCAGGCCACTGAGAACTTTCTGCAGGCTGAGGAGGATCTCACTGCGGCCCTGAGACTGGAAAAAGGCCAAATTTGTGTTTGTAAGTAGAATCTGTCTCTCAGATTAAGTGCAAACATCACTGTTCGATATCTAATCAAGTTGAGTGGGAATAAATCAGTGAATTTTGCGATTACTGGATCACTGGATAATGCTTAAGAGTGGATGTTAGTCTTTGCATGCTTATTTTACCTCTGCATTCTTCAGGGCTTTCAGAAGGTTGTTGATTGTTTCTGGAAAGGAGCTGCCCAGCATCCGGCCCATTCGCTCATAGAAGGCCCCAACACAAGCCACTGCAGCACTAGAAAAATGAAAATGACGGAAAAAAACGCTTTAGGGCAGCTGGCAGTGATAAAAATTCTGATTTTAAAGGACAAAAAAAATAACCATACCTATAAGCAATGTAAATAAGCTTTACACTTAAGCGTATATTGGTATGGTCCCAGTTCCAATAACAGAAACAGTTCCAATAACAGAAAGCTGAGGCTGCAGTTGGCATAGGCTCACAGACACTGGACATTTAAAGACTGAAAAAATGGAACATGATTGAATGAATCTCAATTTCTACTGAGGCACATAGATGGTAGGGTAAAGTCAATCCATGTGCCCAAACTGCAAGAACAGGTGCTGCAGCTGCATTGAACTCTTATATTCCAATTACTAAAGATTACATATTATCTTGTTCTGTTGAAATAAAAAGAGAAAAGCCAATAAAAAACTGACCTATGACATATTTTTCTGTATTAACGCTATAAGATTGCAACCATCCTTGTACGCACAAGCAGCCGGAAAGAAACAAAAAGTTACAGCACCACAACTACACTATTCAGGTGTGAAGCAACAGAAGTGACTGGAAATTGCAGATATATGCTGCTGTCTGAACAGGAAGACCGAAGTTGCAAACTCACAGCTTGGTGGGCAGATAGGCTGGAGTGTCATCCTTGTTTTTGATGATGTCATTGCACTTGTCCAACGTCTGGAAGACGGTGAAAGTGTCGCCGATGCTGTAGAGTGTAGCGAGGTTCTTAGCCAATAGCTTTCTCGTAGGGGGTCCAGGATTGCTGCTGATCAACCCAGTGAGCTGTTCCACCAGTTTCTTCTGCTTCTCCTTCACATCAACCTGTTCGAAGAGAGTTTTTTTTGGTGATCAAACCAAAACTATTTGGCTGATATTTATTTTGTTTTGTTTTATATGGCCAAAATTTATATAAAAGTATTTACTAATTTTGATAATTACTACATAATTCTGGTATTGGTAAGAACATAAAGGGCACAGAAACACATGATGTACAGTCCTACCTTATTAGCTGCTACGAGAACTTTATTGAGGAACCGAAGCCACTCGAATATGAAGACTGGCCTCTTGGCTTCTGTGATCTGGGCCAGGGCATCTTCATTGAGCAGGAGACTGTGTGCCAGCTCCATTAGTGGGCACTGAAAGCAGCCAGGGGGTCTTCTGAAGGCAGGTCTCTTCTACTAAGTGACTGCTTCACCTGAAATACACTGAACACTGATACACTGAAAACAGAGCAATGTGCAGCAAGAAAGAACCATAAGCTTAAGCTATCACTGATTAAGAATAAATGTATAACATTACAGACCAAGGTCTTTTGTTCTGTTCATCTGTATATATTTTTTTAAAAAGGTATTTTTGTTAACACTGTCAGATGCAATTAAAAGCAGTTAAAGAAAAAAAAAGTAAATGTACAGGAGACTGAGTGATCTTTAAACATGCAGTAGAGCTGAAGGTTTGAAAAAGGGGTCCTCAAGAATGTAGCTGACCTTGTAGATTTTTTTGCTTTTTATAAATATCTGATGATGGTGATGATGAATATGTGGAACACATTTTAAGCAAGCAGAAATTGTAGTAAATATTGTTCAAAACTTATTGTTTATTAATATATTAATACATATTATAATATGCCTTTTCATGTGATAAACATATTATTAGATATCAATTAAGCTGAAATGAACATCTCCTATCCAAGGACCACTTATTTTGTAGGCAATAGGCCAGCATATAAATTAATAAAAATAAATAAATAAACGGGTAAAAGAACCTTAAATGTTTGCAAAAAAAACCCATGATCATAAAATATTTGGTACCACTTTAAAATAAGACTACCTTTATAGAGGGTTTATAAATGGTTTGCAATTAGTTTAATAATGGTTACTAATTAGGTTGTAAATGCCTAAAAAATCATTAATAATCAGTTATAACACATACATAGAAAGGGCAACAATATAGATGGCTGTGGGTTCACTATTTGGCAAACAACAGGTCATTGTTGCCATTTCTATGTATGTGTTATTAATGATATTTAATTATTTATTTTGATTATTAATGAATTTTAAGGCATTTCCAACCTAATTAGTAACCCTTATTAAACTAATTGTAAACCATTTATAAACCCTTCATAAAGGTAGTCTTATTTTAAAGTGGTACCAAATCTTTGTTTTCTCATGAAATAAATAATTGTCTTATTGGGACATGTCTATTCAAATTCTCAAGAATCAGTGATATGCACTGCCTAGACAAAAAAAGGCTAATTGGCTATATTTCAAAAGTCTAATAGTCTATATTTCAGCCAATCAGTTTTAGTTTGAGCGGGCGGACTCCTCTAAAGTATAACCATGACTGGTAATAGTAAAAAACTTTAAAAATTCAAGTCTTTCCCGCGGTACAGTTTGTAGTAGTGATTTACGCATTGCCCACAGGGGATTAAAAGATAGCAAAAGGCATGTTAAGATGAGTTAAGGTGGGGTCCAAGTCCGGTGAAATTAATTTAATATATTTTTATTTTTGGAACTTCAGATGTCTGCATTATGAAGGGCAGGTTCCATACAGTGCAACTAAGCTAACTCTGACACTGAATTAGGTGTTACACTGTGTTTTACACACTATTTACTTCACCGTGACATCAACAACACTTATCAGGGGATACAGTTAATATTATAAGACAAGTAAAAACGACTCAATAGAAAAAAAACATATAACATTACAATACATCTAGCTTACTAACCGACGTCTCCAAACCGTAGCTAGGTTACCGCTGTCAGCTGTTAGCTAGTTAGCTTAGCTAAATGTTTATCTTCATTTTCTACAACTTAACTTCTACCATAAATTCCCCATTTAAAACATCATAAAATGAACACCTAGGCAGACTGTCGTCTCCAGTCACACACTGCACAAATATCAGTCTGAAACATGAGCTGTCAAACCAGCTAAACCCGCAGTATTCTCTAGATAAACGGAGGGTCAGCTAATGCTAAAGCTACAGTCAGCTAAGCTAAGCTATGCTACGAATACAAGCAGCAACACAAACCCGAAAAACTTCGCCTAATAATCTAAATTCAACCCGCCAACAGGACTAAACCGATCAACACCCGCTTTATAAATAAATACAGCTTCTAATATTCCAGTAATTCAGTAAATTAAGCGTTTAAAGTTTATAATATTACCTGGTGACAGTCTCCAGCCTCCAAGCTAACCCAGCTAGCCACCCCTGCATCAGGCAGCGTCAGAATATCAATAGAGTTCAGGCCTTTCAAATTAAGAGCTCGAGGAAAATATATTTTTGTTATTTCAGCCATTTCCTTTTTCTGCAAATAAATACTCTAAATGACAATGTTTTTATTTGGAATTTAGGAGAAATGTTGTCCGATGTTTATAGAATAAAACAACAATGTTATTTAACTAATTTTACCCAATTTTGTACATATACATATAAATAGCAAAATCAGAGAAACTGATTCAGATTTTTTTTGTTTTATTTCTATGTTTTAAAACATTTTTATGCATACACAATTACTTGTTAAACATAATATGATTATGTTTTATACTTAAGATTCTTCTAAGTAGAATTAAGTGGTAATTTTATGGAGCCACTAAGGTGATATCATGTTAAAAATTAATGCATGGCCACAACTTAAAAAAATGCATAGGAACGAGAATGTGATGATATGGAATGAGATTTAAAACGTGTGAATGACATAATTAAGTCGTAGCCAGAGAATAATAAAGCTTGCTTTTGTGTAAATTAATGTCCATGGAGAAGACTGAATATTACATCAAAGCTCCAATCCAAAGATAATCTTTTGTAGGAAAATGAATAGTGAATTGATTTCATTTTATTTTCATCTTGGAATGAATTATGTAATTCTTTGATTTGGTATTGATTTTTCCCAAAGTGAAGAAAGTAAGCCTATAATAGGGCATGCCACCAGAAGATGGAGACATTGTAATGGGCGACACCTTATTTCCATGCAGTTTTATGATACTGATATTGTCATTTAGAGCATTTATTTGCAGAAAATGAGAAATGGCTGAGATAACAAAAAAGATGCAGAGCTCTTTTTTTCATATTCATAGAGTTTAGAAATCAGTGTTTGGTGGAATAACCTTGTTTTTTACACAGTTTTCGTGCATCTTGCTTGTTCTCCTCCAACAGTTTTACACACTGCTTTTGGATAACATTAAAGCAATTTACATTGCAGTTCACCTTGGTTTGAAGGCTTGTGATTATCCATCTTTTTCTTGATTACAGAAGTTTTCAACATGGTAAAATTAAAGAAACTCATCATTTTTAAGTGGCCTCTTATTTTTTACCAGAGCTGTATATGTATATAACCCTGGAATCAGACAAAATGGAATGGAACAGAAATATAAAATATATTATTACTGCATAGAGTTCGAGCTTAGGTTTGTAATTTATTTTTGAAAACACGTTTTAAGGTGTTTAATGTTACAGGCTTGTTGTTGTCGCCCGTACCTAGATCTTAATCCACAGACTTTGTGGTTTTGCATTGTCTTGTTGAAAAATACATTAGAACCCCTAGACATGTAATTATATGTTGCTCTAAGCTCTCAGTGGACATTTCTGCATTTATGCTGCATCACAGAAGTCTAAGTCTACAACTACCTACACCATAACAAACCCCTTTTGGACTTGCTGCTCAGAACAGTTTACTTCATTACTATCTCTTAATTGTCCCTGTCCTAATTTTGATTGAAATGCAGGAATGGATGAACATTATAGAAATAAAGTTTAAATTTAGTTTTTTTTTTGCTATTTTACATACTGGCCCAACTTCTATTGATTATTCTTATCAGTGGCGAGTCTTTATATCTTTATACTTTATCTATAATAAATAGTCGTGCCTTGAATGACTAGACTTCCCTGTTAAATATTTTCCCTTTATTTGATTAAGTTACAGGAAGTTGATTGGGAAATGTAAAAGGATGAGATGCAGGTGATTCATTAGCCTCTGTGTGTTTGTGTGCGTGTGCAATCTTTACTATAAGGTTCCTCAGCGTATAGACAGCGAGTTGAGGCATGCATGTGTGCAGATAACATGTAAAGGGAAGAGATAAGGACAGATAAGGAGAAAGGAGAAGGAGGAGTGACGGAAACAGAGACTCCACCTATGCTTTCCTGGAGCGAGAAGCTGCAGTCAGAGAGAGAGAGAGAGAGAGAGAGAGAGAGAGGAGGAAAGTGAAGAAGGGAAGAGGACCAGATATGAAGGAGTATAAAAGATAAAGGGCCAAAAATGAGAGGAGCCTAAAGAATATTCCAGTTTAAAACAGGAAACCACTTTAACCAAGCAGAAGAACAGAAATAGAACAAACAGAAAAAAGAAGTTTTAGACACCTAACCTGACCATCACTTCCATGTGAAGATCCTTGGGCTTGTCCTTCTGCTTTCCAGCTCCTCTCTTTCCTGATCAGGTAAGAGCTGAAACCAAACACTTAATCAATCTCTTAAACTCTAAGGGAATTATTCTAAATGTTCCATAGTAATGTGGAAATAATATGGATTTTTTTTAGTTACTGAATAATTTACACATTGTAATATCTACATATCTTATTTATTAGACTTTAAACTATACTTGTGGGACCAGCTACACAATTTAAAGTGCTTTTAAACTGTCAGGGTTCTGTTTGGAACTGTTTTCTTGAAGAACGCTTGAAGAACTTTTTTTAAGATAACATTTGTGTAGCTTAAATGGTTTAAACATCCTGCTAGACTGTTGCTAAATTTGTTGCTATTATGGTTGCTAGGGTTTTCCTTTGGTATACCTGTTGTTTGCTAAGGTGATGCTAGATGGTTACTATGGTGTTGCTAGGTGGTTGCAGAGGTGTTTCTATTGTATATTGATGTTAGTAGCCGAGCTAAGATGTCAAGCAGAGCACAGGAACTCAGCTATAGTTTAGGCATGTACAAAATGAATGGGAGAGAATGGAAGAAAGAGTTTTGGAAACAATGACAAACAGATGAGTTCACGTCCGTATGGCTGTGGAATAGATAGAGGTTGGGGATCTGCTCAGAAGGAGTAAATGTAGTTTGACCTCATTAATGAGGAGACATGGCACTGATCTCTGAATGAATAGGATTTCTCGTAATGCCAGTTGTGGCACCCATATATGGACAGTTCTACCTTTCAACAAAAAGAGCGGAGGATAGTCAGCATGCTGGTAGGGAGGCTCCACCCCTCCCTGGGGAGATCTGAGCAAGAGCAGTAGCCATAACAAGCAGAAAAATCATGTCACCAAAATCATAAACCAAATGTTACAAACTGTTGATGAGGTTTTAATTAGATTTTATCAGTGAAGTAAAATATGTTGTTCAAATGGAGTGAGGGGATATAAGCACCCGGCCAAATAAACTGATATGCCCTCAAAGACTTTGGTATCAGTTAAGCAGAAGTAGAGTGGATGTGTGTACGTAAACAAAAATGAGTGAGATTACATGAGGACAAAAGGGATAAAAAAAAAAAGATTAAAAAAAAGTGTAGAAATTGAATCAGTGTGCAAAATCTCAAGGCTATACAAGGCCACACAAGAAATTTGAGGAAGAAAAAAATAAATAGGATAACAATGTAATTGCTTGATTTGTAAAATAAATGACATTTTTGATATTTTCTGTCACAACAATGCAGCAGACTATAGATTAGTTTTGAGAATTTAGCATACCCTATTTATTCATGATCACAGTGTATAGCTACATGCATGGAAAACTTTATTTAAAGAATCCAAATAACTTTTTTCTAGTATTCCGAAAAAGCCAGATAAATATTGTGAATGACATGATTTAAAACATTAGCATTGAATCGGTTTACTTTGTAAGCCACTGTATGGCTGGTTGTGAAAGACACCTTTCAACCCTACAGGTGTTTTGTGCAGACATGATAATTGCCTAGTACTGTTTGTAGACATTTTTGTACATTAAGCAAGTTTGGGTTCTTGAAAAACTCATAATTTAACATGTTATGTAAGCCTTCTGGAACATCTAAGGTGGATGAATTGTGTAAAGCTTGTCTGTTAGAATTTAAGCCAAAACAAATGATAACTCAGTTAGCTGTTAGCTATATTAATATTGATACACTCTAGTGTATCTGAACAATAGATTCTCTAGAATTTTTTTTCCTAGAATTTGTATTTCTGTAATTGTATTCGTATTGGTTTATCATTTTAAATAGACTATTTATTAATAATGCTAGTTGCTAACATCTCTTTTGTCCATGGTACGAGCAAACTTGACTATCTAAGCTCAACCAAACTAGACCAAAACACAAATCTGAAAGGCTTATTATTTTACCAGTAAGGCTGGAGAAAGCCAAACCAGCTAAAAAATAAGCTAAAATAAGAGCTTTTATAATGGAAATGGAGCATGTTTCATTCTGAGGTAAAATAAAATTGTTGTAAATAGACTTAAAAAAACCTAATAAGAGTCAAAAAGAGTCAAATACTTAATATTTCCACATCAATCAACTTAAAATACCTGCTAGCGAGTGTTGCTTTGAGTCTTTTGGAAGAGAGTGTCTGTAGTGTTTGTGTAAAACCTGTCTTTCATTGAAACGTCCTGACTTGTTGTAATATGCACAGAATGTGTTGGCAGAAATAGCAGTTTTTCCTATTGCTGACATCCCAGCAGTAATACTGTTAGTGTGGTTACAGCCAATATCTGTTGTTCAACTTGATAAATTAGCTTTTAAATGTTTGTTTAATTGGTTACTGAGGAAGTCTCAGTTCACCCATTCTCCACCACAAATCCGCTTATGGTAATATACTCCTGTATGTACAGGGGTTTACAGAGATTATTGCTACATCCTCCTCATAAACACACATTACCACTCTTCATTAAGAGCAGTAGTGAGTATATTAGCAATGTACTTCTTTTTTTCTTGCTGTTGTTATTATAGAGGGCGTGAGCGTCAACGGGTGTGTACACGCTGTCAACCACACACTGTATTTACACACGTATCTTACCCAAGCCTGTATTCGACTGTGGAATGCTCACATCTGGCCAACCGAAAGACCAAGCAACGTACAAAGCAAAGCTTAGTGTTTTTACACTTTACAAATCAAGTATGACACGTGTCTGGTTTTTAAAACAAGGAAAAAATCACAAAAAGATTTCTCAGCAAACAGAAAAGAAAATAACGAATAATACGTGTCTGATTCTCAGCTCTATTCAAGCCTGGTCTTGTCATCAGGGTGGAGAGAACAGCAAGGAAAACTTGTTTCCATCATGACTCCTACAGTATATGTACACACACACACACACGAACATGAATCTGTGCACTGTTAAAGCTCTGACCTCACACTGATTTAATTCCAGTGTTTAGCCAGTGTTAAATGATTCAGTGAATCACAAAATCTCAAATGCCACACTGAATTAATCCAGTGTTATTAGGTTTAGGTTTAATCCAATTAATTCAGAATCAGCTTATTTTTCACATAGAATAAAATGGTTTCTTTTTAGAAATGACTCATGAGTCATTCTGGATTTAAACTGACTGGAAATGAACAAGTATTTCAACAATATTCTGGTTTTAACATCATATTTTGACTCAAAAAATCTTGGTGAATTGGACATATTCAATGTGCCCAACTGAATCACGACCAAACTAGTTCGTTTACCTATATCAACTGTATATCAATTGCACTCGCCATAGTCAGACGTCAATCAGGCATGTTGTTTTTCACTTAAGGTTTACAGGAGGAACGCTTACATTTTTGTAAATAGGCTACTAAATATTCTTTGGATGCCTCTTCACACTAAACATTATGGGCCCTCTTTTAGGATCTATAGGGGAGCCGTCAAACGTGCAGCATGCTGTTTGATTTAGGTGTCAGTGTGTCTTTGCTATCTTAACAACGGGAAAAGTATGCCTTTCATGGCTCGAAACAAGCAAAAGGCATGTACTAATTATCTTAACCCTTGTGTGGTGTTCGGGTCTGTGGGACCTGTTTTTATTTTTCATTAAATGATACTAAAAAAATATTTTTTCTAACTCAAACTCATTGGCATTGGCTCATTTTTTGTGAAAAACATATATCAAAACACATTTTCGATAAACACACACTGTACAACCCCCCCCCCCCCCCCGCCCCCCCATTACCATTTATATTAGATACAGTATGTTTGGCCAAGGGCTAATAAACATTGCTTCATTTGTAAATTTGAAACTAAAGAAATGTTCTACTCATATCTTGAGTTTAATTCATTTTCTTTTTTCTAAAAAACTAATAAAAAAAGAGTAGCACTTTTTGAAAGGAATGTAACATAAGAAAGGTAAAGGGCAAATATTAACCATGTAAGCTGTTTATATTGCTTGCAATTTAGGTGAAGCAAGCATGTGTAAAGCATTTTAATGTAAAATTGCTTAATTTTGCTGAATTAAATACAAGGAACAAAGTAAACGAGTAACAAAAATATGAACACCACACAAGGGTTAATTAATCATGCGTGTGTGGTGAGACATGCAATAAACCAATCAGCGTGTCACTTGCCATTCCCTTTAAGAGCCAGGTGCACTCTGACTTTGGCGGATTTCTGTTTCAGATTTCTGTTGCACTGCTGTGTGTCCATGTGTGTGTAGTAAGCCGGAGTTTACGTATGTTGGGCATGTGCCTGAGTTGACAATTCACTGCCAAGACAGCAATGAACATCTGTTGACATCTGTATAGATTTTTAGTCAGTGGTCCACCTGTGTTTTTTGCTGCCAAGATAGCAATATGGCAGACCTCATTTGCAGACCACCATGCACTGGGAGTAGGGCCCAATGTCTGTATCATGACAGGTATCTACATTTGTGTCTATATTACACATACATAAAAAATATATCTAGCTTCTAAATCAAACTACAAACATACTGCTGTGTGACACCACAAGAAACACTGATACTGCAGAACCGCTGCTCATTTCCTTCCTCACAAACCAGTGCGTGCATGCGTGTGAGTGTGTTTACATGCTAGGGGCTCTGTAAATTCTCTTTTCTGTCATCAGATTTTTTGCTCATTTTTCAGCCCCTGTGTCACGCTGACAGCTCATCTTTTATCTCATTCAGATCCTCACTCAGACACCCTTCCTCTCTATTTATAATGTATATCTCTCTTTCCAACCCCAAATGGCCCCATTAAGGAGGAGTCTGCTTCCTTTCTCTGTCAAATCATGCTAAGCTAATGCCCCACAGTCACATCTATGGTCACATCTGGTTTGCTTAATTTTGTAAAGACCCCATCAGATGGTAATTAGGAGAGGGTCTTTGTAAACAGGCCCGATTGTGTGTGCTGCACAACAAAGCACACTCTATAATTAGCCTTCTCACCAGAGAGTGCTACAGCCTACTGCTTATGCTAACAGTGTTAATGAGGCTTACTGACCAACATTACATTAAAATTTATGGCTTTAGGCTAGCGTTAATGCTTTTATTTATATCAATTTACAACTACTTCTTATTCTAAAAGTGCTAATGAGGTTTTGTGTGCATTGCTGATGGTGTTTATATAAGTAAAAAATGACAAATGGTGCAATTTCACCAATCAATATCTTAACATTAATGGCAGTTCACTAATGCTCTTTTCCAGATCAATTTACAGGATACTTCTTAAGCTAACAGTGCTGATGAGGTTCTATGAGCATTGCTGATGGTGTTGCATTAATATTTATGACATTTGGCTATTGCTCTTATCCTTATCAACTTATATTTGAATCATCCCTGCTAAAAATTGTGTTCAAGGCCAGCTTTTGCAGCAGTTTCAGATACTCTAAGCTGGTACTTAATGGTTAAGGTGGTTGAAAAGCTGGTTACACATAACATAAACATAACCTATACTGGTAAGCTACCTGGTTAGGCAAATCTTTACAGTAATAATGTATGGTACATTTGATATTGGTCTTATTTTAACCTTCTTTTTATTGTTATTATTGTGGTTAAACAGTGTAGCACATCTTGTTTCCAGTTTCAGTCCCATAGTACATAGTTTTCTTTTTGTGAATTGCTGTAGGGACATATTTCAAAAAGACGTAAGGAAGTTCATGATTGCCGCAGGCTTTAAATCTCTTTCTGCTTCAGGAGACCTGAACTCACCGGGTAATCATTAAATCACTCATGATTCGAACCAGATGTGTCACACTGGAGAGAATAATAAAGTCTGCAATGACGTCCATATAGGAGGTTACCGCCATGTTTGGGCATAGCTTGGCCCTGGAGGAAACTGTTGTGAAATCCTACACAACATTTTAACAAGAGACTCAATCGTTATATTTTGATAGTTGATTGTTAGAGTGCTTTGTAGATTATTTTTAATAATTTACCCTTATTTTCTACCCATTTTGGAAGACCAATTATACAATCTCCATTTATATGAGCCTTCCCCTTCCACTGGCAGCACCACTGACACCAAGAGGGTAAAGCCAGCCACTGCTTTTCCCTGGCAGCCAGTGAACTCAGAGGTAAGCGTTGGATCTCCAGCTCTGATACATCAGCCAACAGACAAGTGCTCTCAGTACAGTTCTTTAGTGAGTACATAAATGTACAAATACTCTGCTCTGTCTAGGGGTTTCACTAGTCAACTACTTATTAAAACAAGTGTCGACAAGAAAAAATTGTCGATAAGAAACTTGTTGACTAATTGTATTAAAAAGAAGTCAACCAGTCGAAAGCAGCAAAAAAAAAAAGAACTCTGGAAGTGTAACGTTACAGATAGGAGTCAGATACTTGTGATAAAACAAGAGCAAAAGGAGACTTAACTAAAACATCAGAATCAAAAAAGGGAAACCTGAGAAACAAATAGACTCCAAAAAAGGCAGAAAAACAATACAAACAAAGTAAAAGGGCAAGCCAAAATTCTGAGTCAAAACCGTGAGAAAAATGCAGTCATACACAGAAAACACAAACTGATAAAGACCACTTTAAGCCCTTTCCATAAACAGCAGAAAGTGGTCCACATAGCTCTGCCAGTAAACCGACCATTTATCTTCTTTTGTCAGTGAGCATGTTTGGGAACTCTGTGATTCAAGCCTGCATGCTTCCAGCATGTTCCGCCTTACTACCATAAGTTTTAGCAACATTTAAGTCAAGTTTAAAATTATAGCATAATTTTGCGTACTGTAACATGTCTACTTTCCTGTTTGAGTGGTGCTAAATTAATCTCCACAATAACATTTTTTAGTTTAAAGACTAGCAAAGTAAAATCAAATCATAAAAAATGCAACACTACAGGTAAGGGATTTGTTTAATAGTGACAAGAAAAGCCTTTCCTTATGCACGTTGGTAAGGAAACTGAAGAGATTGGCATTAACCAGCTGTAAAGCCTTAAGAAACCACTTCTCAATGAGGATAACCGAATAAAACAGCTTCAGTTTGCTGGGAAGTATAAAGATTGGACTTTGGAGCAATAGAAGAAGGTCAGGTGAACAGATGAGTTCAGATTTACCCTGTTCCAGAGTAATGGAGCATCAGGGTAAGAAGAGAGGTGGTTGAAGTTATGCACCCATCATGTCAGGTCTACATTCACAATCTTATGTCCCCAAAGAATGAGATCAGCTGACTATGTGAATATACTGAATGACCAGGCTACCATCAATGGATTTTACATTATTATATATTATATATGCTACCTTTACCTTTATCTTGCACTAATATCTTAATGTTGTTCTTCCAGGTCATCATCATGGCATTAAACAACACAGCCATCACACAGTCCTCTATCACGCTCTCCATCTCTCCAGCATCACCCAACAACCTCACATCCTCCTTCCCCAACTATACCATCTTCACCACATCTCCAGCCACTCCCTCTGAGACCATCATGAGCAACAACAGTGGAGCTCTAGGAGGGGCCCTGATCCTGACCCTCGTCTTCCTCATAGGCGTTCCCGGCAACCTCTTCGTCATCTGGAGCATCATGGCCCGAACGCGGCGCCGCTCCATCACCACCACGCTCATCCTCAACCTGGCCTGTGCTGACGGCTCTCTGATGGCCCTGACTCCATTCTTCATCATCTACCTGGTCAGGCAGGGCTGGGTCTTTGGACTTGCTATGTGCAAGGTGCTGTTCTACCTCTGCTGCGCCAACATGTACGCCTCCATATTCCTCATCACACTAATGAGCCTGCACAGGCTTGTGGCGGTGGTGTGGCCTCGGCACCTGAGAGGACTGACCTCTCAGAGGACAGTGGTGCGGGCGCTGCTGGTGCTTTGGTTTCTGGCCTTAGCCCTGGCTGTTCCCGTTTTGGTTTTCAGAGAACTGACTCAGAGGAAGACTAAGGAGACAAATGTGACTGGCATAAAAAGTCTGGTATGCAGCTGTGAGCACCCCCAGCCACAATATGTAAGTTGAAAATGCTTATATAAAATATACAGTATAGGCCAAAGAAGCTATGTAAGAGGACCAAGCATGATTCTGCAATATTTTCCTTGATCCACAGTGTCATAAATAGCATTTTCACCCACAGTGAACAGCACAGAACAGCGGGTGGTAATAATCGTGACCAGTGGCATCTGCCTAGATCTGTCCATGCCAACATACAAGTGATTTTGGCAAAAATTGTATCTGTATTCAATGCAGACAGGCCCCCACACACATATCCCACAGGTCAGTGCAGTATTCTTTATTTGCCATAGGATTTGCATTGTAACTTGCCTGTCCTTAATCAGGTAAGATACAATAGCAGCCACCAAAGTTATGCATACAAATGTAAAATCAGCCACCACCTCTTTTTGAAGCAGCATTGCCGAGTAGCATCACAGTGTGTGCAGCGACTCGGTTCTGATACATCAGCTCACAGATGCCTTGTGCTGAGCGACATCACCTTTTGGAGAACAAGGCCAATTGTGTGCTCTCCCAGGGCTCTGGTAGCCAATGGCAAACTACATAGACAGGATTCAAACCGCCGATCTCCTGATCATAGTAGCAGTGCTTAGCTCGCTGTACCACTCTGAGCCATTCAAGTAATATTTTTTACTACTTTAAATTACTCTCAGTTTTTATTTATGTATTTTAAGATCTGTAATTAATCAACAAGCATTAAGCAACAGTGCCCACCATAAGAGCTGTCTCTTCTACAATGTATTAAACATGTTTTACTGTAAAGAGACACATTAAAAGGCATAAAAATGGATGAATTGATAGATAAGGCTCAATAGGTGGGTAACATTTACTTATTTATGCTGTTGCTATTTGTTTTATTCGCAAATGTTGACGACAGATAATCACAACTGGTTTGATTAGCAGCAGGAATTGTAGTAACAGTTTGCTAACCTATAATGTGCACAAATATGGAGGCGGAGCTTCTCAACAATAAAAAATTAAAAGTGGTCATTAACAGTCTTTCTCCAGAATCCTATACTTCACCTTTAAATGCCTTTGTGCTCAATGCTGACTTCTGGTGCAACACAGATATTGTCATTGTTATAGCTTTAAAAATAATAATTTTTAAACTACCAACTACCCAAAGGAATTCTGGACAAGTTTAACTGAAACATTTTCTTTGAACTTGCTGTTTCATGCCGTTTTTATATTTAAATGAGTCAATATTTATCATGTTGATGGCTGCTAAAAGATGACTGCCAATTGCCACTGGGCACATTTTTTTCTAGTTAATAAATCATCCTTATATACCATTTCACAAGCTAGCTCAGAGAAGCAGGATGAAATCAGCAGTTGTTGAGAAACAGATTATTGCAAGTGAAGGCAACCCTTTACCCTTTAAGAAATGTGCCAGTATTGGTAATCTACCTCAAAATCAAATATAGGCATATTTATTTTCATTAGAAATTAAAATAATGAGTATGCTTGCCAGCCATACAGCTGACCATGCTCTTTAGGAATGGGTATATTCCTAAAGAGCAGATATTATTTGCAGTGCAGTTTGTTTCAAATATTTTTACCACATTTTATTTTTATTAAAATTGTAAATATGTATTTTTTATTTGGACATTTAAACTATTAATTAAGATATTTTCAATAAAATATCAAGCTATATTATCATGTTGAAAGCTTCCTCAACGTAAGATATCACTGACATCACAACGCTTATACTGTTTTCTCTTCAAGAGACTACAGACACTTGTTGTATGTTCAGTAATTAATAATATTAATCTCACTTAATATTTATCATAGTGTCTCCATACTTAGCTGAGGTAAAGCTTAAACTTTCCACCCTGTCGTGGTAAAGTATCAAGGTGATCAAAATAATTTTAGAAAATCAAAATGTATCTTTGAGACAGAACAAGGTCATCATAAAGGAAAGCAGAGTTTTTTTGAAAATCACTCTTATATTCTATATTGTGAATCATGGGCATAGCTAGCTCTTTTATATGGCTACTCGATCAGCCCTAAAATTAGGCCCAGTACCCCTGAATATGAAAGCAGAAAAATGTGTTTTTGTTGTTTTTAAACAGAAGTATGTCTCTGATAAGCTAAGAAATGTTAAAATTTTGGAAAGTATATAATTTAACAGAATTGTAAAGACAAAAATACAATAGCAATACCAAGCACACACACACAATCATCGATCACTCTGCCCTCAGTGCCCCTAAAACTCTAAATTCTCAGAGCCAACTCACATTAAGCGAACATCATACACCCATAGCAGAAACCCTTGCTTTCAAAAACTACTTAAAAACCATGAATAAGTATTCACAGTTTTGCAGGGTTGTGTATTTTATTTTTAAATAAAAACATTTACATTTAATTTTCTCATAATACTCAGAATTCAGTAAGTTTTTCTTTCTTCAGGCTGTAATGCAGTACGGTATGGAGACGTTTCTAGGGTTTCTGCTGCCGTACGGACTGATTTTGGGCAGCTACATGTGCATCCTTCGCAAAATCCGCAGGACAAAGTTCAGAAGGCGGATCCGCAGCGAGAAGCTAATACTGACCATCGTCATTACCTTCTGCCTCTTCTGGCTTCCCTACCATGTCATCAACATGGTGCAGGTGTGTGTGTGTGTGTGTGTGTGTGTTTGAACGCATACACTCCTTCTTTAGTAAATTCACTCATCAAATTATGAGAAATATGCATATCACGATAATTATGTAATTCAATTGTATTACAGTAAATGGACATGACAATTTATGCGCTCCTCAATATTGCCTATGAAGTTTTTCTTAATGATTAGAAATTAATAATAAATTTAATATTAAGTAAATGACTGTTTAGTCCTGCCTGTTCCTGCTAATCATGATGAAATATGTTTTATACCCACAGGTGGTGGAGGCATTGTCTCCTGAAGGTTCTCCTTTAAAAGAAAAGTAAGTTCCTCTCACACTGCCGCACTGTTCTGACTCAGTATACCTGATAATGGTGTAATATACACTGACATGCCAAAAGTCATGGAACACAGCAAAAAGGATGAAATAATATGTTAAAATTGAGATTTATATGCTTATATTAGACATACGAATCTTAGTAAGAATTCTCAAAATAAGCTTAAATCTTAAAATCTAAAAGAACTAAATCCCTAATTGTCTATTACATATTTGGATAGAAGAATCAGAGTAACTTTATTTTCATTTTATGTGCTTATTTTTTAGTTCAAATGACCTAAAATAAGGCGGTAATTCTAAATTATACTGATTAGGAAAATTTGACTTGTTTTGCAGTGTATACTGAGTGCAGATAAATATTCTTTAGTGCTTGTAATTAAATAAACTTTAAATTGAATTTAAACTAAATATTATATTATATTATTAAACATTATTCTGATGAAATGCTGTCGCGAGACAGATCTGTCACCGCTGTGACAATAGCAGGGAGGATAAAACCACACAGTTTAACTGACTCCCGTCCTCAGCTGAAAATTCCTGGCATTAGGAATAACTTCCTTATTCAAGTTTCAGCAGCTTTCATGATTCATACCAAACTGTTATGAAATCCGTGTTGAAGATATGATGAAATAAAGAGGCAGTCTACCAAAATCCAAATAAATATACAGGCTAATTAATATACACTGAAATTAGTCTTTCAGTAATTGTATAGTTTAATCCTCTTTTTTTTCAGATTTATAGAATTTCTTTTTTTTTAACAAATATTAAAGACCATTTTCACTAATGTTGTAATTGCTACTGTTAACCTGGAATTAGTTTAAAC
Source organism: Astyanax mexicanus (assembly GCF_023375975.1). NCBI lineage: Eukaryota > Metazoa > Chordata > Actinopteri > Characiformes > Acestrorhamphidae > Astyanax > Astyanax mexicanus. The sequence continues at coordinate 18,378,918 of NC_064432.1, read as the reverse complement.
TCAAATAAACTAAGTCTGTTTTTACGTAAAATTACACATTTCCAAACATTACTCGACTACTCTAAGTTGATGAGCAAGATGAACATTCGAACAGAGATCTTTGCGTTTCAACTTATAATAATTATCAACCTTACATAAAATTGTAGATCATAGATCATATTAACTGCCTGACCTCGTGTTGTAGACTGTAAGAGCAAGTTACTGTTTTCTAAGCCACTGTTCACTGTGAGTCAAAAGTATAGTTATCATGCAAAGCAATTGTTGTAACATAAAAACATCATTTAAATTAACTTACAATTTAGTCATAATAACTAAAAGTTTCAAGTCTACTTAACTCAAGTTTTCCGTAAACATTATTTTAAAAACTAAGAGATCGAATGATCACAAATCATCAAGTAAATGAAGTTGAATATCCTGTACAATTTAAATATGTTATTTTTTTTTATTCATTGTAAAATGTAACTGCACATAATGTATCTATATTACATAATCTTTGATCAGGATTGGTTGTTCAAATGATACATTTAATAAATTTCTTTAAAAAAAAAGAAAACACACATATAAAATGCAACAGTCTAATTTCTTCATACTATCATAACAGTGCATTCAGTGTATTCATAACTATTTTTTGATAGTAATTTTATGTAGCCTCAGCTATAGCTGAAGCTGTAGATGCATTATTCTTCAGACATCTGGTTCTTATCACCACCATCAAGAACATTTCTGACTCAGTATATTCCTCTGAAATCTTTGTAAATGACTCTGTTTAAATGTTAACTAAATATTTATTTAAGTAGTATTCTATTTCCATTTTGACCTTTATATCCACAGTATTATAGCTATAACTCCTATCTTGATCTTATCTGGACTTCTCTACCCCTCCCCTAAAAGATTAAAGATGATATTTCCTTTAAGAACTCATAACACGATCAGGATGTATCGTCAGATATTAAGGAAACTTGCTGAATTTAAGCACTGGCAGCTTTTGACAGAAGAGCTTTAGACAGTATTTTTTTTTTGAACTGTTTGGTATGTCACGGTAATCTAAGTAAGATTTAGCCTCATAATCTGTCCACCGCCATTCCACCAGTCCCATTTCAACATCCAGGTAGGTTGCCAGGTATAGAAAACAACAGCATGCAAACAGTGTACTGCAGCCTTGGAAACAGGCAAACTGACTATTTTTCTCCTGAACAGATCATCACTGAGCTTCAGTAAGTGCAGCAACAGTCTGTGTACAGCTGGGTAAGATAGATAGATAGGTAGATAGGTAGAGCTGAGTGATATGAAGAAAAAAAAACACAATATTTAAAGACATTTTTACAGTACATATTATTTATCGCAACATTTTGACACATGGAATGATTAAGCAATGACAGATATATAAAAAATGATATTTATTTACTCTCTCATGCATAGTACAACGGTTTTTATAACATTTTTCAGGCACATCATTTAATTAAACAGATTTTTTTATTGTTGATAAAATGTATCACAATATCCTAAAATATATAGCTCTATTTTAAATGTCCTTCTCCCTTTATTTTATTTTCCTTCTGTCTTCTCCTCACTCTAGACTTGGTCATATCTGGAGGTCTCTAAGGGCTCTCACATCCACGGTGGCCTTCGTCAGCAGCTGCATCAACCCCGTCCTCTACACCCTGGTGGGGAAGTCGTATATCCGGGCTGCGGGCGTGGCCTTCATGGCGCGTCTCTTCGAGGCTGCAGGCCTCGACTCCACATCGCGCAAAGTCCGCCAGAGCAGCCAGAACAGCCGGGACCGGGACAGAGAAAGGGCGGAGAGCGAGGAGCTCCGCAACAAAGAGAGCGACTCCACCACCAGCGGAAACACCAGCTCCAACATCAAAGTCGTTCCCATCACAAATGGAAAGTAGTTGAATGTGAAAAGCTAGTTACACACTTTCTTCAAAAAACAACAGGTTGTGAGATTCGCTTCTGCTGTCTATAACTGCGTTCTGTTACAGCAGCTACCTGTATAATTCTAATTAATTATGGGGATAGAAAAGCTTTACAGAACACTAGCAAAGTGGCGGAGGAAAGTGCCGGATCCCCAGCTCAGATACATCAGCTAACAGATGTCTGCGCTGACCAACATCACCTTGGATGGGAGTGATGTGGGGGCAAAGAGCAAGACAAAGCAAGGCCAATTGAGCTCGCTCAGACTCTGTCTGATGATGGAGAAGCAGAATGATGTGCGATTCAAACCAGCGACCCTTGGATCATCAGAATATACAATTTAACAAGAAAGGTCCTCCTAAATTAAGTATTTCTCAAGTTTAGATCATTGTAGTAATATTACAAGTGGTTAAGTAATGCCTTAACTAATTATTAATTGACACTTGTTAAGATGCTATTGAACATTACTAAATTTTAAGGCTTAAGAATGATGTAAATAATAATCAATCGAGACTCTAGATTAAAATGTGTAATGATGAATTATGTCTTATCTAATGTCAATTAATAATTACTTAAACATTATGTCATGAGTGATATTAATTAAAGTACCTTCACTTTAAAGTAACTGTTACCCGTTAAACATTTATGTACAGAGCTCTGGAAAAAAATAAGAGACCACTTAAAAATGATGAGCTTGATTTTATGATGCTTTGATTTTACCAAATTGAAAACCTTTGGAATATAATCAAGAGGAAGATTGATGATCACAAGCCATCAAACCAAACTGAACTGCTTTAATTTTTGCACCAAGAGTAAAGGCATAAAGTCATCCAAAAGCAGTGTGTAAGACTGGTGGAGGAGAACACGCCAAGATGCATGAAAACTGTGATTAAGAACCAGGGTTATTCCACAACAATAATCTTCATTTTACTTAAACATATAACTATAAATAGCACACTCTGAGAAACTGTTTCAAAAACTGAAGTGGTCTCTTAACTTTTTTTCAGAGCTGTATATAGCATAACTAGAAACTAAGGATGACACAGTACCACCTTCACTTTTTTGACTGTTTTTTTATGTTAGTATAAAGTTAAATTAAATAGAGCAGTTTTTAGATAAAGCATTCAGATTTTTGCCAACATTCTGGAAAGCTTTTCTAACCTTATTACTAAGTTCTACAGAGCTTTTTGATACATCTGCTATACTTGATATTAGTCCTATTTAACAATTCATTATGCCTCCTTTGGCCTCCAGAACTGCATGAATTCGTCTGGTTATGGATTCTATAATTGTAAATGGATCTATTTGCATTGCTCAACTGCTGGAAACTCTACCAGAAGAAACACTGCTCACACCCTCCCACTGACCTGCACTGCTGACCCCAAAGAGGAGGATTCCCTTGACTCATGCTGGTTGCGCTAAATTCCCATCATCCCTGTGATGTAAAAGGCTGCAAGGGACTTCAGATGTGATTTGCCTTATGTTATGGCCCGTCTGTTTGCTCGTGTGATTTTCCCTGATTATTCTATGGCTCTCTATTGTTGTCTTTGTATCCACTGTTATATTCAGTTCTCTCTACAGAAAACCCTGAGAACATCAGTATGTAAATAAGTAAATCACTTATTTTGCCAATTTTAACTATCAATGGATCACTATCTGATGCTAGAGACACTGGTCTGCCTCATTTAGATCACACATAAGTCACATAATGTATGGTATATAGTCGTGTACAGTTTGTGTGAATCTAAATTTCTGCATAATTTCTTAGTGGCTTCATTTCTGACTTTATTTCAGTAGAATGGAAAAGAATAGAATCATTGTGTCCAATTTAATCTGCAGTCACACTGTAATGTGACATTTCAGAACCTATGCAGACATTTTTAAACTTTGTGTGGAACATTAAAAGTAATGCTTCATCAGTCAAAAACTTTTTTGTTTCTAGTCTACAATGTAGTTAAAAGTAAATGCCTCGGGGATCCGAGTGGTCCAGCGAAATAAGGGGCTACTAATATGATTGGGAGATCGCTGGTACGAATCCCGTTCATGTAGCTGCCATCACCTACCGGAGCCCTGAAAGAGCACAGTTGTAATGGCGCTCTCTCCCCACATCACTCCTAGTCTAATGTCAATCAGCACAAGGCGTCTGTGAGCTGAAAAGAAGCGCTGGCTGTCTTCACATGTATCGGAGGAGGCATGTGCTAGTCTTCACCCTCCTTGTGTAGGGGCATTACTAGTAATAAGGGGAGTCCTAACGAGTGGGTTGGGTAATTACCTTTGTAAATTGGGGTGAAAATGAGTTTAAAAAAAGGAAATAAGTCATATGTGTGAGGTTCTGGGATCTGTGGGATGTTTAGAACAGACCAAGGCTGCCCTCTGTTGGACACTTATTAATTGGCACTTACTACAGATGGAAAATAACAATAATACAGTGTGTAAAATGAACTAACTGACAGTGAGAGCTAGCCTGGCACAATATTTTTTAGCTCCACTTATCATATAGAGGCAAGTTGTTGTTGTATAATTATAGTCTGAAGCCTGTTTGTGTTTCTCTGCATACTTTATAAATATTATTCATATTTCACTCTGTTGTTCAATAGACAGGACCACCACAAAGCAGATACAATAGTTTTTAATAGTGGTGGTGTGTGTTGTTCTGTTATGAGTGATTCAGACACAGCAGTGCTGCTGGAGTTTTTAAACACCTCAGTTGCACTGCTAGACTAAGAATAAACCACCAACAGCGTCCTGTCCTGTGGGCAGCGTCCTGTGAGCACTGACTAGGCACTAAAGGACTAGAGGATGACCAACTCAAACTGTGCAGCAACAGATTCAGAGCTTCTGTTTCTAATTTTACTTTATCTACAAGGTGGAGCAGCTATGCAGAAGTGTCTAATAGAGTGGAGGACAGTGAGTGTTTAAAACAGTGTATAAAATTGAATCCACTTGTACCAGCACAACACACACTAACACACCACCACCACCACCACACCAGTGTCACTGCAATGCGGAGAATAATCCACCACCCAAATAATATTTGCTTTAGCTGATCTGTGGTGGTCTATCCTGTGGGGACGTGAACATTGAAGAACAGGGTGAATCAGATACAGGTTTACAGCCTGTAATTATAGAACTACAAAGTGTCTCTATATGATCAGTGGAGCTGATAGATAATAGATAGATAACAGGCATGGAAGTTATCAGTACGTACACACACACACACACACACACACACACACACATACAAGCCCTACACAGTTTTGGCCGCTAGATGGCAGAAAATCCACAATCTTTTGGCCATATAAAAGAGGCCCCCAGTCTTCTTTTGTGTTTAGTTTCAGGTCTGGTCTTTTTTCCATTATCCCCAACAGGACCTCTAACATTGATATTCAAAGGTGACTTATAGAAAGAAACTCAATACAGCTAATATAAATATAATTTTATGTTGCCAATCTTACACTTTCTTTTTTTTTTTAAATACCTATTACTAAAAGCTAAGACTTAAGAGTAACATGTGTCAGGTAGCGAGCAGCAAGGAGATGTGGAGAGCGGATGCAATTGCAAGTATTTAATGAAACCCTAAAATAAACAAACAAAGAAAGAATTAAAAAACTGAAGAACCAAAAAGACACAGGAACATAGAAACAGCAAAACACAACATGGGAACACGTAACCTGACTGACGCTAAAATGTACAACCACAGACAAGGGACACTCAAACAAAGGAAACTATGTATACACATGGAAGGGGACAGGGAACAGGAAACACCTGCGACCGGGTAACAAGGGGCGGAGCTACAAATGAACACAGGTGAGCACAGAGGACAGGGGCGCAGACACGCAAAGAACACACAGGGCATGTGCAGGGGAAGGTAAATAAACAAACATGAGGGCAGTAAAAACACAGAGGCAGATGAGAGACACAAAACAGGATGAGACCATGACAACAAGTTTGATTCATCATGATTAATCACAGATTTTTTTTTTAAACTGATTTAAACCACTGAATTTATTATATATAATTAATATTACTGTACATTAGGGGTGGGCAATATTATATCGTATACAATATATTGTGACACAGAAATATCGTGATATTAAAAATCCATATCGTGATAATAGAGATGTTCTGTTTTAAAAGTAGTCTATTATTTACTGTGAAGCCCTAAGTGTTTTATTGTATAATTGTTTTAGTTTGCAGTTTATATTCATGCACTAAATATTCTGCAATATTTTTTGCTGCATTATATTATTTAATGCTATATTATTTATTTTGCCGCATTATGATTATGCTGTTATACTCTTATACTATATTTTTGAAATTAATTAATTATTTTTCTGTTTTCCTATATCGGCAAATATATCATTATCGCAAAAATACCCTGAAATATCGTGATATTACTTTAGAGCCATATCGCCCAACCCTACTGTACATTAAAACGTGATTGTAATATCATTTGTACAACCAGTAATTGGAGGTGAAGTGTGTTTTTTTATAAACTGCTCAATTGCATCAATTACATAAGTGTGTTTGAGTCAGAAGCTTTGATGTTCTTGTTCTTTTTTCCAAACGCAGGAAAGCATGTTGAAATGAGTGCCTGTGGTAATCAGCTGCATGCGTCAAAAGGGGCACACAGATTTTACGCTGAAGCTGATAAAAAGGTATAGTATTCTTGACTGTTGAATGTTCACAGTGAAGTAGACAACTATACAGATTATAATATATAGCAAGATAGCATATGGGTTATGACTAGGGGCGGGAATCACAGAGCATCTCACGATACGATATTATCACAACATGGGGATTCTGTGATATTTAATATATTGTACGACAATTCTCTACGATAATGTATGGCATCTGTGTTATTGTTAAGGAAAAAATACTCCTAAATACACCTCTCTGTCCTGACAATGATGGATGTTATTATTACATTCACGACCACAATTATTTCAGAACATTAGATCTATGTGATGGTACACTCAAACTCTCATGCTTGGTCCAAACTAAATCGCTGTTTATTGGCTGTAAGATTTACAATGAGTGTCACTGGTAAAATGTGGTCTAAGGGGCTTTAACTCAGGCAGGTTGTAAGGCGCGTGTCAGGTTGACCACGATGCTGCAGGATGTGGTGAATTAGAATTACTGCACATTCAGTGACTCTAGTGGGTGATGTCATACTGATTTTGCTGGGCCATGTCAGTGAGGCCACTGTCTTTCTGACTTTACTTAAAGATGACCAAGATAAGTATTCAAACTGTATTTAACTTGGAATAAATAACTATCGTATCTATTTTATTATTATTTATTATTATTATTTATTATCTTATTATATATAATAAGAGATTGGTACATTTATACATGACATGCCCCTCAAACACCATTTTGCATTTTCTGAGGAGATTTAACTTTGAGGTATTTGAAAATTAGTGGAAAAAATGCCATTAAGCACAAAAGCGTAGGCCACACCTTATTTAATATAAAATGTTTTATTGTTCAAAAACATTTTGGATGCACTAGGCTTTCTGTTTCAGCTGCATATATGCCTATTAAAAATGAATGTACTGTAGTGCAATGTAAATATATAATAAAAAAAAAAGCTTAGTTGGACATTTGGTTAGAGGTCTCTTCAGTTTTTGTGTTCGTGGGGGTTCTCTTAAGTGTATGTGGGGGGGCTGGGGGGGGGGGGGCGGGGAACGTGTGCAGGTGTGATGGATCGTGTATAAACCAATAGGGTGTCAGAGAGCTATATGCTTATACTTCTCTACATTCAACCACAATCAGATTTACTCTATCTGAATGGAAATATTTATCTGGATTGTTTTTTTTATGATGAGAAGCCGGATTAAAAGCAAGCTGAAATGAAATAGGAGCAACAAGGCTATTTTTAAAATGTAAGGAGTAGAAGTATAGATAACATATCTACAAAAGTAAAGAAACAAAGTATTTGCTCTTCATTACTTGAAACCTCTTCAACTGGCACAAGTTGTAATGAGCCTTTATGAAGTCTTTTGCATTAGCAGCATGTCAGTAGAGTTCTATGAACTTGTTTTTGTGGGTAGTGCGCCTTTATCTTTTACCTAACCCCAAAAACGTTATAAAACCACTGCAAGTTTTCTTTCTGCTTGATTTTCTCTTATCTGATCATCAGTTTCATATGACGAAAAACACACCAGAGACACAGAGGTATTTCAGGTGATTTAAATTAAGGTAATGCTCCGACAAAAACCTTTAATAACGAACTACTTTTTGTTTGTTTTATATAGAATAATAACATTTCCAAAGCATTCAAAATATTAGAATAACTATAAATATTCCATAATAATAAAATAATAAATAATAAAAACACGACTTTTTTTAAATCAGAGGCCACAGTAGCTCCAGTGTTTTTTTTCTCCAGTGTGTAATAGACAGAAACAGGGAAGCTCACACTCTGTGGTTATGGCTGAAAAGCAGATTGTGGCAGCATGTAAGCAGGATTTCATAAGAAGCTGCGTTTGCAATGTGATGGAAAGGAAATGCAAATATTGTGTGCTGGCACACAAAGCAGCAACACTGCAGCACAGAGCTGGGGTTTATTAATATACAGTATGTGTAGGCTGTCACAGGGTGAGTTTGAGGTTATAAAAGATAGAAATAAAAAAAATGGAATTTAAAGAAAAAGAGAAAAATAGAGGTATCAGCATTAGAATAACACTAGAAGAACACTGCAACTGTTACAGTTACCCCACTGGCTGATGTGCTCACTGCTCTGTCGTTCTTTCTTTCTCTTTTCCTGTGTGTTGTAAGATTAAGGATGTACTTACACTTAATGTTCCCCGGCCACCTTAACAGAGGAAGAGAGGGCAGGCTTCGAAAAAGTGAAACGCCAGAAAGACACGCCCACACAGCTGTTGAACATCCAGAACAAGTCCAGCTTCGTTCCACAAGGCAACCTTCATCTGGACAGGTAAGTGTTCTCTGTCTTTATATGCTTTATGTGCACATATTTGCTTCTGTGTACCTGTGTAGATAGATAGATACATAGATTAAATTTATTTCAATTAATTTTTTGTTGTCATTACACTGATACAGGGTTGTGCAGTACAACAATAAACTTTTAGGCTAAGTCTCCAGTGTAGTACAGGTAGGACAGATACAACAGTGCAAGGACAATGAACAAGACATGACAACAAGATGCACAGACAATCAGTACACAAGACAATTAATACAAGAAATAGAGAAATGTGCATTTACATATGCAAAAATTGTCACAATAAAGGATATAAATATAAATATTCATAAATATTAGACATACATATTCTTCCATAAAGTTGATATTTTTAAAATGCGTAAACTCTATACATGATAAACAAACGATGTCGTGATATACAAAACCACAGTCGCTCTTCTTATCTGATCTATCAGCTTTGATTGGTGAAAAACACGACAGACCCATTGACACATTGCTGCTTAACAATCGCTGCTTGATGCTTCAGGCAGTTCACTGTTTGTGTAATGATGGGCAGAATGTTAAAGCAGTGTTTAGCGTAAGAGTCATGTCCAGTAAGCCATGTCCAGGCAAGTTATTTAAATAAGATAATGCTGATTTTTTTATGTATTTAATTGAACAATGAATAATTTGTTTGAGGATATTAGGAACAATGCAGTATACTGCATTGGTTGCACTTTGAATAACTGTAAAGCTTAGACAGTTTAAATATATGAGAAATTCTGTAAACATATACTTCTCACTCTTCATTCATCTGTAAACCTTTTACAGCATCATAATTGTTTTCATTCTTTTAAATGACTACCTGAAAGTCACACCTGACTAACTTTGCAATATCTTTTCCATAATTAAAAGAATCTGAATGATATTGATAAATGAATAGGAACAAACTCAATATCCTAAACCAAATAAACAGTATCTATGTGTTTTAGAACTGCATCCTCTTGCCTTTAGTTATGTTAATATTGTCACTTTCCTGCCAACAAAATAAAAACTTCTAAAAAAAAATTCAAATGTCTTTTTTGACATGGTGTGAATCTGGCAGTCGTTATATACATTGATGCAGAATTTTGTAATGAATGGATCTAAATGCATTGAAATGACTTCAGAATAAAAATAAAACTACACAGACTTCTTTTGAAGGATAAGAAAGAGTTTTTCTTTTACTGTGAAGTTGCAATTTGGTGACACGTTTTGAATCAGTCTGTATGATAGTAACAATATTAATGTCAGAAACGTGCTTTGAAGATGACATATTATATATGAGTTCCAGAACACCATCTTAATCATAAGATCATAATAATTGGCATAGAGAGAGATAGAGTATCACGCTCACTTAACCTTTTTAGATACATCAATGGATAAGATGCTTTCAGGGAACCCATCTCACTGTAATTGACTCTTATTGTGGTCAGAAAACTATTCCAAATTTATTTATCCAAGTTTATTATACTATACTGACCCTTTTTAACCCTGTCTTTAGGCCTCATCCCTCCAAATCTAGATTTATAATACTTTATAATAGTTTTTAAAAATGTAAAGGAACCACACATAAATATATTGCGCAACATGAATATTTGATCCCCTGCTAATTTTGTGTGTTTGGCCTTTTCAAAGGCATGAACGGTCTATAATTTTTATATTAGGTTTATTTTAACAGATAGTTAAACGTTCAGTGTTCTGGCTGAGGCCAGGAGGGGCTCAATCAAGATTTTGTGGTACATGACCTCATTTCATCAGCCCCTCAATGTGGTCAAGTCTTCCTGTAGACTTAGCAGAGGAACATTTCCAAAACAGAATGATTTCCCCTCCATGTTTGACAGTAGGGATAGTGTTCTTGGGGTCATATCCAGCATTTCTCTGCCTCCAAACACTGTGAGTTGAGACGATGCCCATATAGATGTTCATTGGCAAACTTCAGACGGGTCTGTACATGAGCCTTCTTTAGCAGAGGGACAGCAGGATCTCAAAGGAAAGCAAAGTTTGTAACTAATGTTTTTTCTTGGTGACTAGTCTCCCAGTTCCCTTGAGATCATTAACAAGTGCCAACTGTGTAATTCTGGGCAGACACCCATAATTCACCTTTCACAGAATCATTCTTACCCCACAAAGTGAGGGACCTCTTGCATGGACCTCCAGAATGAGGGCAGTTGACTATTTAGTTTTTCTTCCATTTTAGAATTATCGCACAAGCAGTTGTCACTTAATCAAATACAACTTAATTTATAACCTTTAATTAATATTTTGTTGATATTCTGTCTTTTTCTGTTTAAATTAACCTACCATTAAAATTAGAGATTGTTTAAATCTTTGTAAGAGGTATCCTGTCTTTGATGCATCATGCTAGGATGAGTCAAAAGCTATTGTGTAACACTGAATTGGATGTAGAGTTCAGTATTGCATCACAACCTGACGCACAATTGTCAATATCCATTTCCACACATCTCCAGTAATTAGTCAAATGGAAACTATACTGATATGCCACAAGTCATTGGACAGGAAGTACTAGGAAGTACTAGGAAGTAGTACTATTACTATGTCCCATGGAAGCTAAAGAACACTGCACTGACCTATGGGATATTTGTATGGGGAGTCTTGCATTGACTGTGGCTGTGATTTCTGTCTTTTCGAATGGGCAAATCTAGCCAGACACCACCGCTCACAATCATTACCACCCACTGCACTGTCCATTGTGGGTTGTAATGCCTTTTATGATGTATTGCCAGCACACACACTAATGTGGATGTTCCATTAGTCTAGCACCAACTTTCAGGAATCAAAAAGTGTACATTATTTTAATTCACTCCACCTTGCCATTAATATGCTGGCCAGTGTTTAACCTCACTCACAAGATATGATGATGAGGATGTTTCCAAGCCATTCCCTGAGGTAACACTTCATGACCAATTTACATACAGCTATTCCATGACTTTTGGTATGTCTCTGTGCTGTAGTTGGTACTTTTGTATAGTAAAACTCTCATCTTGGTCAGAAAACTATTCCAAATGTATTTATCCAAGTTCATTATATAATACTGACACTTTTTAACCCTGTCTTTAGGCCTCATCCTTCCAAAATCTTGGTTAACATGTTATAAGACTTATGTTATAAGGATTTGTAGAAACCCTTCATTCATCCAATAAGCAACATAATTATTTGATCCCTTGCTGATTTTGTAAGTTTAACCTTTACAAAGACATAAACAGTCTATTATTTTATAGTAGGTTTATTTTAACAGAAAGTTCAGTGTTCTGGCTAAGGCCAGGAGGGGCTCATTCAAGATTCTATGGTACATGACCCAGATCATCAGCCCCTCAATGTGGTGAAGTCCTCCTTTACACTTAGCAGAAAAACAGCCCCAAAGCAGAATGTTTTCACCTACAATAAAACTCAACTAACACATTTTGCTCATAATCCTTTCTTTTCTTTTTCTTTAGAAATAACAGATCAGACCCTCCCTGAGAAGCAATCCAAATGGCCTCCCAAGTCATGGGCACAAACATCACAAACCCCGACCCATGTCATTTGGTCTTGGCACATAAGAGTTCCCGTTACATCGGGATAGTCATACTAGTGCTAGCCTTTGTGCTGGGTTTTCCAGGCAACCTCTTCGTGGCGTGGTCAGTGCTCTGCCGGGTCAAGCAGCGCTCCGTCACTTGCCTCCTGGTGCTGAACTTGGCGGTGGCCGATGCGTTTGTGCTCCTTAGTGCCCCCTTGTTTCTGCGCCTGCTGGCCGTGTTGAATTGGGAGTTCGGAGATGTCATGTGCAAGACAGTGCACTACCTGTGCTGCGTCAACATGTATGTGTCCATCTACCTCATCTGCCTGATGAGCCTGGACCGCTGGCTGGCTGTAAGCAGGCCGTTTCTGTCTCAGAAAATGAGGAACAAAAGGACCATCTACATGGCCATGCTGGGCATCTGGATCATGGCCTTTTTATTGGCTTTGCCTATGCTGTTCTACCGCAGGTACGTACAAGTATAGACTTCTTTCTATGCTTTCTGTCTCTTTATTTGTTTGTGTCCAATTTCTATGCATCATTTGTGCTACTACTACTAAGACTCACAATCCTAGCTGACTTTGAGTGGTCCAGCAGACTTAGGCCCTGCCACTATGATCCAAAACCCAGTTCAAGCTATTCGCCATCAGCAGCAGGAGTCTGAGAGAGCTCAATTGGCCTTGCTCTCTCTGGGTGGGTAGATGGTACTCTCTCTTCCCACATCATTCCCAGGTGATGTCGGTCAGCACAGGCATTTGATTGCTGATGAATCAGAGCTGGGTCGCTGCACTTTCCTCTGAGTGTGCTGGCTACCCATTACTGCTACGTCAATAGCAGCTTGAAAAGAGACAGTGGCTGGTTTCATATGTATCAGAGGAGGTAATTGCATTATGTATGGTACTATATAATCATGATATAAGTGGAACAAATTATCTTTTTATCTATTGTATTTATTGCAGTTATTGCTGGGACAACATATAGTAGTTATCATGACAGTCCTATGGTTCATTATCCAAAGCACAACACATCATCTGTCAAACATGGTGTAAGCACGTTACCTGGGGATGTTACCAATATCACTCAGAAAACATTCTACTAAACAAAATTTGTTAACTGTGAACCAATTTGTCTCTTTCTGATCCTTTCCTCCAGTAACAGAAAACTGAAGAATACAAACGTGACTCTTTGTATGCCGCTCCATTCCAACTATGTACATACAGTCTTCCAATACCTGTTTGAAACGCTCATGGGCTTTGTGGTGCCATTCACCTTCATCGTGTCTTGCTACTCCTCGGTAATCTGCCGACTACGCAGCGCCATGTTTCGCGGCCGTGTGAAGGGCAGCCTCCTCATCCTCCTCATCATCAGCGCCTTCTCCATCTTCTGGATACCCTACCATCTGATCAACATACTCGAGGTAAGAGCTGTGCAACATAACATAAGGGTATTAAATAAAAGAGTTTATTCTGCTTTTAAAGGATCCTACTGTATCCACTTTCAGGAAAGGCTTTCCACTAAGGCTTCCTACTAAACTTAAACTGTTATGGTAGCTAAATGTGTGAATAGAACAGTATTCGTCTAAATTAGTCTAAATTGCTAAATTTGTAAAAAGAATAGTAAATGTTTGTCTAATTTGTACTGCTGACGTAAATGTATTATTAGAACAGCATTACTGAGGTAAATTCATTTTTGCCCTGAACCTCTTTTGCTAATGTTCACCATTCACTTTGGATAAAAATGTCAGCTAAATGCTATGTAATGTAATGTAAAATGTATGACTAAACGTCCATGTTTAGGTAGCTACATTTGTGAATAGAATAGTAAATGTATGTCTAAGTTGCACTGCCTTTTTTGTATAGAATAACATTATTAGTACATTTATGTATAGAATAACACTCCTGAGGTTAATTAATGATTACACTTGCACTGTTAAGGTAGCTAAATGTGTGAATGGATTAGCACTGCTGAAACAAATTCCTGATGATTAGCACTGCTGGTGTAAATGTATTGTGCTTTATTGGTTTGTCTTCTGGGATATTAAAAATGTTAAGAGTTCAATAAATATTCTTAAATAGTATTTTGTAACTGACTGAAAACATTTAGGCTATTTAACTTAACTATTGGTAAAACAAAAAAGTGACAAATTTATTCAGTTTCAACCAAAACAAATATGTACATATTGTGTATGTTATAAACTCTATACTAATACAGATCTGGTATACTGTACCTGATGCAGTTAATCAGTGTATGGTAACTACAGCAACCCTCTTCTCTCCCTTCTTCTTCTGTCCTTGTCCAGGTCATCGGGGCTTGGATGGATGTTTGCTCTCTTAAACAAGCGGGGTTGTCCGCTCGCCCCAACGTAACTGCGTTTGCCTTCCTGAGCAGCAGCGTGAACCCAGTCCTCTACGTGTTTGCTGGCAGCTCCTACATCCGCGACGCCGGCTTCAGCTTCATGGCCAGGCTTCTTGAAGGCACCCACTCAGACCAGGCCTCTGTCAGAAGCAGGCGTTTAACTTCCACAGACAACTCCATCTTCACAAAGCTGACGATTAAAGCCGTCCAGAATGGAGAGCGGGCCAGGAACAAGAGCTCTGGAGACGAGGAGAAGACAAAGATGGAGAAGAGCTGTGTGGAGGAGGTCAATACCTTAACCACAATGCATATCACAGATTGACAATGCCCAAGATTACCATTGTACCACAGCACAGGGCAGGCTGCATCCTGTGCAATCCAAGCTATTATCTATTCGCCAAAAAAAAGGGGGCTCCTTTTGTGTTCTTGGTGCAGCTTGAAAATCAAACAGAAGAATCTGTGGAGAGACAAGTGGGACATCTTGAAGGAAAGGGCTTCTACCTGGAGCTTGCGATGTATTTTCATTCTCAATTTTCTGAGCTTTGTGACTTTTTAATTGCACTGTAGATTTGTTTTCTATGCGCTGTGTTATGTTTAGCATTTAAAATAGCATTTAAACTCATTGCCAGAAAACCTCAGAAGGAATCAACGGACAGGAATGAGCAAGATTGATTCAGAATGACAGTATGTCGTGAATCTGTGTAGGCACTGTGGTCATTGCCAAGATCAATTGTTTCAGCAGGACAATGCTCATCCACATACAGCTGCCACCTCAACATCTCAAAATGCTATGGCCAATCACATTGCCAGACCTTGTGTGGGATATCATTGGACATTCCAGTTAGTTTTCAAAGATTACAATCTATAAGACTCTGCTGTTATCCAGTAGAGATCTAGAAGAGAGATAGTCAGAAAAGCCTTTGTATGTAAGATTGATTGTACATCACTTCACTATTCCAACGCATGTTAAGACAGATATAACTGTGTCTACAGTAAAAAAAAACAAAAACAAGTGTAGCACTTTATCTGGATGGTCAATTACGGATCATAGATGCCTCATAGATGCTCACCAAACATTCAACCAACATTCAATTAAATTTCTTTTAACTGTAACATATACAGTATATACTATATACTGAATTTAAATTATTCTCTACGGAATCTAACCCTTTCTGTGACGTGCCGGTTGTTCAGTAAAGTAGTGATTCATTATATTCATAGGCGAAGTAAAATGTTTAATCATTATATTGATTTAAGGCCATATCGCTCAGCACTCCCTTGAATCAAGACAGCCATATTTCCCATACTTGTGGAAAGATGGAATGCAGTCTCCTTATTTAACCCATCTTTACACAAACACACACATAGATTCCCAGAGTCTTGGGCAGCCAACCTTTATATTTAGTTAAATTTAGTATTGATAAATCTAAGTATCACAATATTATGTTTTGTAATACTGTATTGATAGTTAAAAGCACGGTACACTTTAATTTAATTAATACCAATGCAAATATTGGTGTCAGACAGTGGTTCATTTTGTGATGTGTGTTTGAACCACAATCATTTTGTTTACTATCCCATTGTTCTGCCTGCATAAAAAAAGCAAACTTTTATTTTTAGTCAGATTTTATAAATAAACTCCTGGTCAAAAGTTTAAGAACTCCCCCATTTTTTGTCATTCATGTTTGTCATTTATATTCTTCAGCTTCAGTGAATATCCTGAAAAAAAGTCAACTTATAATGTCTTTGTCTCTAGTAAAGCTATGTTGGACAGATTGTGTTATTGCACTCTCTACCTCAGCATTTACACAACACTGCACATTTAGACTTTCATCAGAATGTGGTCAGTACTGTTTCCTTCAGCTTCAATATTCTTTTGAAACTGGAGAAAACTGGTACAGGAAGAGGTCTGGCTGACCCACATGGCAATGTCTTCAGCTCAGCCTAATGTTTGCACAAGTCTTTGTTTCAGCAGTGAAAAAAGACTGACACTGCATTTATACTGCTCCATTGCGCCATCAGAAAAGGACGCACAACCACAAGCCCCCTGCCCCCATTTCAGCTGGCAGCATGAGGGCGTTAACAACAGTGTTCCCTGTGTCGTCCAATTAAATCAAATGTGTGTAGAAATGTGTTTAAATGGAAAACAGTTAATAGTAAAACTTATAAACTTAATTAAATGATATATTAATATTTTCAAAACCCACCATAGACCAGATAATTCTCTGCCACTTTTCTCCACGCTGTACTATGTTGATCTGAGTCAGGAATTAAATGACAATCATTTTTCCTCCATGCCTTACTGGGATGTTTGAATATGGAACGATAGCTTCATACATTGTACTAAGGAGATATATCGGGCAAACACCTGCTCTTCTGATTATATAGTTGTATCGTGTTGAGACAAATACATTTATACAGTTTTAAAGTTCATGTCAGCTTTCCATTGCATCCCCCAGACTCGATGCGCAATGTAAATGCAGTGTCTGAAACTTTTGAGCGTTTATGTATGATAGTGTGTTAATTGAATAATATCAGTATAACATGTCAGTATATGTATCATCCCACCATGTTGTTGCTAATACTAAAATATCATCCAAATAAAGTGTTACCACACATATATAACAGATTATGAACGTTATAACACATATGCTGTCTTTTACTCTCATTTGCATCTATACAGCATCTAGTCTGATCATCTCAGCCCAGATCCACACTGTTACTATACTGCCATATACACCAGATATACAATAAAATATCATACTAATATCTTGTTGTTGCTGTTTGTATGTGTTAGTAGGTACACTACTTTACTAAACTGCTTGTGTCATCAATTATACCTGTCTGTTGAACAGGAGGAACTACTTGTGGTAGCAAACACATTCAATATAGACAATTCAGAGGAAATGATTTGCATCAATATGCAGATATGTACCTAAGAAACCACTAGGGAGGGGAAAAAAAACATCACATGCAATGAGACTTATTCTGATGTTTCCAGGACGTGCAAATTCAGTTAAACCACTTCCACCACAGAATTACTGCTTGAAGCTCATTATCATGGTTGTTTTCAACAAATAAACACCAACAGTGTTTAGCATGCAATGCTAATTAGATCATTAAAGAGTATACATTACACAAGGTACATACAATAACATGCCAAAGTCAACTCATTGGATGGCTTGGGAATGCCTACACCTGTATAATTTGTGAGGTGTTATCTTGTGAGTGAAGTTTGACACTGGCCAGCATGCTCATGGCAAGGCAATGTAAATGATCAGAGATAGTTTATTCCTGGTACACACTTGACCACGCTCACTGGGGGTTCTGTATTCTGTATTTTCTATGTTTAATGTTTTGCCTGATTCCACATCCAAAGTTGAATAGGAATATGCCATAGAAGGTGTTGATCTTCAATATCTGGCTACAATTGTCCATATAAAATATAAGCAACATTCAATGCAGAAATAGAAATATTTTTTATCAGAATAAATTAACAGTCAAATATAGCAGTCACATCATTTTCACGTCTTTAGCCTTGGCTGACAGCCTTATTCTGTATATTCTATCTGCACAGTTCATCAGCTGCTGTAGTTATTCATGCTCTGCAAGGCCTTTGATTTTCATTTCCTGCTACTTCCTGCCTTCAGTTGTATCTTCAGGAAGCCAAATGCTTCTGAATAGCATTTGATTGAATGATTGATTAAATACTCTTTTAGCGTTTGAGCCTGAACACTTCATTGCTCCTTCACTAGATTTTGGTCGTTCTAATGGATGCAGCATTCAGATATAGTTTTCTAATCTCTTCCAGCTAAATGTCATGGAACAGGAACTAGTATTGTATCCTGTGATTTTGTCCTTGCCCATTCAAGCTAAATTAATGCTGCACTGACCTGGGGAATATGTATTTGCTTTTTTTAGATGTGATTTCCAATTGATGACAATTCCAGCCAGATGCTGATGTTCATGATCATGACCACCCACTGCACTGCTGTTTGTCTACTACTGTGGGTGGTACTGCCTTCTATGGTGTATTCCTCGTACACACTTGACACTGTGTTAATAATCCAGGTATGTTAAATGCCTGCATAACTTCAAAAATATAACGTTCCATCCATCTGATACCAACTATCAGGCCTCACTCAAACTCAAACTGATAATCATTGATGCCTTGCAATGAGTATGCTGGCCAGTGTTTAGTCTAACTCGCATTATAACATCTCACAACTTATAAAGGTTTGGCTTTTTTCAATGAAAATATTAATTGGAATCACCAACCTCCGCGCTGTCCACTGTGGGTTATAACAACTTCTATGATGTATTACTATTCCACTTTGGATCTGAAACATCCCATCCACCTCGCAAAGTGTTTCTAAATAAACTGGCTGGTGCATTTAGCCTAATGGCAGTCTCGAGTACTAGAATTAGCAGCAGGAAAGACAGGGAGAACAGGAAGGTAGAAACATTTTTTTTATATTCAAGCCATACCACTAATTTGCTTATCAAACTAACCTTCTCCTAATTTTGCAAATGTCCAGTTCAGTTAGGTCAACATTAGACAACAGTGTTTAAATAAATGGCCTGTGCTGACATTCCTGAAAACACTGTAGTGCAATGATGATACCTGAACACTTTTCCACCAGGACAGTCGAGAGGATTAAAAAGAGTTTATCTTGCTTTTGTTGGAGTATCTGTCTCTACTGCAGAGAAAAGGGCTAAAGAGTGGATGGAGCCCCATCATTCAAGAGAACAGCAAATATCAGCCAATCATTTCTCCAGGAAATTACAGCTCTCACTTATTCCCAAAAAAACATCCTGAAATATCCTGCTATTATTAGAGTCACTGTTACCAGTGAATACAATCTCTCGAGTGTACCTTCTGGTGCTGAAACATGAAACAAAGCTCACATTGTTCACTCCAGAACGTGCTGCATGAATACAGTTAAGAGGAACAGCGGAGGTCAGGTTGAGGCCTGAAAGACCAAGAAAACTGGCTTGACACTGTTTTCTCAGCATGTTTAGCTAAACATGTTGGGGACCACATAACTTTTGGGTGGGACAGATTAATGATGTAGGGATCTGTGATTGGTTAGCAGGGCCTTGATAATGCCAGTTACAGTATGGTGGCAAATTGGCAATGTGGAATTAAGTATAGTAGATATAGCGTGACTTTCTGGGAGTTATCCTAGCAACGTTCAGTGTTCAACAATACAACAGTCTATTCAATTACCACCATTTTTCTTTGTTTGGGGTAGTTAGTTCATGTTGTTCGTGGGGGTTATGTGCAAGTGTATGTGATTGTGTGTCTGTTTATGTGTTATATGTGTTTGTAGGTAAATGGGATTTAGTTATGGTGTTTCCACTGGTTGAGTGTTATTTACCATCTTTGTGTTGGAGGGATGGATGGAGAGAGGATAAGGGGATACGGGAATATTATGAAAAGTCTTTCATGATCTCTACTGTTATAAATAGAGCTTGCTCAGGATAAATAGACAAATTATTCTGCATATATAAATATAGTTAACCCTTTTAAACAGATGTTCTACATGGTAGAGTGGTCATCTTAAGAGTCTTCTTAACACTGTAGTAAGTGGGACCATATGCTATCCAGGACAGTGTTCATTTCAACGATCAAAAACAACTTAATGACTCCTGTAGCCAGCATGCTAGCAATGTGCTTATGTTGGACAAAGTCAATAGAGATGTTAGTCAGTAACCTCCTTTTTGCAACTTATTATGAGATGCTTTTCACATCTAGGTCCTGAATTAGCAGCACAACAAACGGAAAATTAAACCGTAACCAGTGTAATGGGTCCAATCCAATGCAGAGCAGTAAAGCAAAGCAAATCCTATATTTAACTGCAGAAGACCTTCTACTGTGCAGAAATATTCTGATCAGAGACTTTAGTAATTAGAGAAGCTTGATTCAGTTTAATATGGATATACTGTATGCACAAGTAGAGTAGGATTATTATAACACTAATCATTAGATTTGTCAATGATTTGCCTTCAGTTTTGAGTTTAGAGACATTTACACAGAAAAGAGGCTGGTCTTGTGATTGGATATAACTTATTTGTCTATAAAGACTTATAGCAGTAAGGCCCACATCTGCCATACAATAGGTTTCCAGCTTAAATTCTTGCATTAACTTAGCTGTTTGTTATATATATAACAAATATATATATATATATTATATTATATATTATATATATATATATATATATATATATATATATATATATATATATATTCAGGTCATACAAGAACCGAAGAAAGTAAGATTTCTCAAAAAGCACTATAAATAAAAAAAAGAAAAAAAAAAAAGAACAGGATGCCGATTCCTTCCTGTGACTGAGTTCTCTAGAACGCAGCTGCTGGAAAGCTGTTTATCATTTGATTGGGATGCAAGTAAGTAATTCAGAGACTTGGCTCAGTTCCTGAGACTGATATTGCTTAAAGGGAATTTTGCAAAAAGCACAGCTATTGTGAATTTGCTAAGAGGTTCCTGATTGATTCAGCCAGCGTTATCTACTGCAGGGAGTTTGTTGTGGAAGATTCCATTTTAGGACATGAAATTAGGCCAAAATAAGCAGACATTGCTGACTTTTATACAAATACATAATTATTCAGATTAATGTGACTTTCTTGAGAATGCTTCATGCTACAGTGACTAAGGTTAAGACTCATTCAAATATTTTCATAGCTGTTAGCAATTAGAGATTCTTGTTTTTCATTGGACAAAACGATATACCTCTTCTGCACTGTGACCATCACTGTGAGTTGCAATGCCTTCTATGATATATACAGTATTACATAAGTGATACTATGGGCCGTGGAATGTTAGATGCCAGCACAACTTCAGAAATAAGACTCTGAAACATTGATAATTTATGTTGCATTGTCATGAGCATGCTGGCCAGTGTTTAACCTCTCTCAAAATGACAAATAACACCTCATAACTCATACAAGTGAGGGATTTTCCAAGCCGTTGCCTGAGGCAAACCCCTTATAATTACAAACTTACATGTTTACATGTCCCATGACTTTTGGCATGCCTGTATATTAGGAATACTAAACTAAGTCTTGGTCAGAATGCCAGCCATAGTTAATCCTACAGTATGTTAGAAACATTACTTTTTTTTTTATATTTAAAAAAAATCATACTGTGTATTTCTTAAGTCTTTGTGTTACGACTCATTTTGATACTTTTACAGATTTTTTAGTGGCTGGTTTTGACTCTCACCTGTGCTTTGTTTTTTATTGTATTATTTAATTTCTTCTATAATGTATTCCCAGTATACACATGGCATTTGGCACCCACTATCAGGCCTTATTCCAACTCCAGTAATTTGTGTTGCGTTACCATGAGCATACTAGCCGTTTTTCAACTTAATTCATAAGATAACACCTTACAACTTATAAAACTTATATGCAGATCAATGATCAATTTACATGCTACTATCCCATGACTTTTGGCATGTGTGTATTAAGAGTACTAGTCTTATATTATACTTTATGCAGCTAGTTAGTACAGTTTCAGGTAAACTCAGTAGCTCCTGTTCTGCAAAATATCTCCAAAATAAGTGTCTTTTTTATTCCATATATTTGACTGGATACATGCTTGAAAATAAAGGTGCAACAACGTGCTATTTCATTCATGCCATAAAAGAACCACTTTTGTAAGAAAGAAAAAAGGGAAAAGAAGAACATTTAACATGGTGAAGAACCTTTACATTAAAACCTTTCAAATGGTATTTATGTGCTGTGGGAGTGGGAGGAGCTATGATTGATGAGAAGACGTGAATTATGTATGCCAGTTTGTTCATATTCAACCACAGTAAAGAAATGGCAAAAACAGTACAATAGAAAAGATGATGTGGTTCTTAATTCCAGGCAGTAGCTGGCATTTGCTATTTGAGTGTTTTAGTGATGCTAAGTTATTAATAGATCATTTTTCTGCCTCCAAGACTTTAGAAACAGATCCTTTTAGTCCTATCAGTTTGCATACCAGACAACAACCACAACACAGATCAGATCAACAGATCAGACTTTTACTTGCTCATTTTTACTTTTTTGGGAACTCCTTGACAGGTGTCTTAATAACTAGGCAATAGCATTCCAGGTGGGTGTTAGGGTGTTGCTAAGTGGTTGTTAGTTGATTGTTATGGTGTTGCTAAGTTGTTGCTAGGTGGTTGTTATAGTGTTGCTAAGGGATTGTAAAGATTGAGATTTAGAGTGTGTGAAAAGCTGAGGATAAAGGATTTGTCGTCATTTCTCTTTTGTAGCTTGTGGTCTTCAAATGGGTTTTATCAGGTCAGAAATAAACCATAACACCATTAGATCTTTTTGGATCAATACAATCATTCAAAAAGGCGCCATCCTCATAAAGCTTACACGATTTACAGCGAATCCAAGCAGCAATTTACTGTAAATCTAAGACAGACTAGTGAGAGGGTTAATAATGGAACCACCAGCAATACCAAGAGCATTGAAAATGCATGCTTGTGTGAGATATTGTATGTTTAGTGATTCAGTGGGTTGTTCCTGTTTGTTCAGAAAAAGCTGAGATTATCAGAGATATGCTGTCATGCAAATTTGGGTTTTTTCCTGTTTTCTTCACACAATTCATCTTTTGTTCAGAAGTACAAGGTCAGGGAGGGGGAAGGCCTCTGTTTTGAAATATTTTAAATTCCATCGCACTGTCTAGGTGATCCAATTTCATTTCAGGAAAGGTGTCTAGCAATGTGGTCTACTAGAATCTGCATGCATGTGCCTAAGGCTTGTATTAAAATGAATTAAACAAAGTCCTGACCAAAAAAGTCCTGATTTTGCCCTATCTGACCTTTAAAGGAACAATCAGTACTTAATAGTGATCGACTGATATTGAGTATTTATTGGGCAATGCTGATGTTAATAAAAAACTTATCTTAATAATGTTTGCTTCAGTATGCGGGGGAGCCGCTGTGTGAATCAGTTGCTGTGCGGCAGAGTGAGTTGCTCTGGGTAACCAGTCATAAGGACAGTATGTGCATACCCTGTTCAATAATAAAATACACTAGTCAATAATATAAGTTATAACAGATAATTTCCCCATTTGTCAGTCTTTAACATTTTCCTTTCGTTTTTATTTGTTTATGAAAGGTGTAATACATTTATTTAGTTATAGTTCTCATTTTCAGGTAATACAGTTCTCGTTTTCAAGCCCTAATTTAGTGATCTACAGGTGAGACATCAGTTGGATTTCAGGGCACAAAAAATATGTGTGTCAGTTGTCATTCCTATTAACAGCCTGGTGCGCTCTGACTTTAGCTCATTGATATCTTAATAGCTCAGCACTTTTACGTGTCTCAGCAGAGGAAATGCCCATCGACGTAGATATATTCCTAAACGATGACGTTATTTTAATGGCGCAGGCACAAGGTGTGAAAATAGACCTTTTTTATAAGGACAATAAAAGCCCATTTCACATAGTTAAGACTAAATTGATCATAGACATCAAAAACTAAACTCATGTACCTTTATTGTAAAAATTATCAATTCATTCCAAAATACAGCTCACATACTAAAATGTATGTAAGAATATACAGTCTATATATCAAATATATTCATATATATTAATGAAGACATTAATATGACTGTAAATGCTTGTCCATACTGCAATAGTTGTGGTGATAAATTACTCAGCTATGGTTAGTGAACCTTACTGAAGCTCAGTGAATACCTGTTTAGAAGAGAACAGGTAACAGCCTGAAGGGCTGCTTGCAAACTGTTCTGATCTACATCTGGCAACACAGGATGTAAAATTTAAACTGCCTTAGCGCCCCACACCACTGACACTTCCTATTTGTTTGACAAGTGTCTACAGAAGCTTTTAACAAATCAGACATATCAGAATTCAGACTTGCTTGAAACACGAATGGATAAGTTCCCACATGGCGGAACTTTCCATTTCCTTGAGTCTCTGCCAGCGGTTTTTGTGTTTGATCTGAGGCCCAGTCTCTGACTGAGGAATTACTGTATTCAAGTCTCTCCCAGGAGTCTGTAAACTCCTCCACTTTCTGGATCTGCTGTTTTTGAGAGCCATCTTCTATTAACTCTATATAAAAATAGTTTTAAACCTGCGGGACAGTTTTGGTGACATTACATTTTGGTTGAGTTTGCTGACTGGTGTGGCATACTAGTGTCACATGACTGTCCAGCTGCTGTTTTAGCCATCATGGATGAATGGTTAAGAATGAATGTTCCGAAGGCAACTCAAGCCTCACTGGGCTACACTGATTAAATGTTTGTGTTAGATATGAATCATTTTGTGCTGGGTTAATTTGGATGCAAGTTGCAAAAGGTTAAAACCATTTTTTTTTCATTGTGCTGCCCTCAGGCCCTCCCATTGTACTGTAACTTATGTTCTGTTTTTAATAAATGTTAAATGATGTCTCTGCTATTGACTACTGAACTAAGGAGGCTCTGTTTACTGGAACATCAGCACATTGCACTTTCTAGCGTATCTTTGGTTAAAAGAACCAGTGGGGTATAATCTATGGAAGAAATTGAGTCAAACCAATCCTCCATTTCTTGTGTTAAACAGTATATAACTATAACTATGACGCTTATAACTATCCTCTATACAGACAGACTGCAGAAGGAAAGTAAACAGCAGAAGACGCTGACTCGTCTGCTTTAACTGATTCTGTAGATTATACACTCTCTCAGCATGTTTTTGGAGGTTTCTCTTGCTTTTGAGGAAATGAAACCAAGCCTTGCTAATGTTACTGGTTATTGTTTTTGTTCTTGTGAGATGTTGAACAATTTCATGTACACATACAAAAACAATGTCAAAAATATAAAAGATGGCACACTATATAAATCTTAGTTTTTTCCAGTATGTAAAATTTAAATCAGTAGTATTCCCCATTTGAATGGGGACAAAATAATCTAATTAAAGATATTGGTGTCCTAGCACTACCATCACTGTACTATCTAATATAACCATTCTAAAAACAGAGTGGTCAGGTAGTTTGCTGCCTCTAAATGCTCTCTAAATTTTAACAATATTTCAGAAATTAACACAGAAATTACATTTACATTTATGGCATTTACCCATTTGTAGTATTAGTATCCGTTTTATATGGCCAATGGAACCGCAGTCTCCCAGTGGTGTTATCCACTGCGCCACACCAACCACAGAATTTCACACAGCAATTTATTTTCATTAACTGGTAACACTTTACAATAAGGGTCACAATTAACAATACTTAAGACTGTAACAAACATTCTTAAGTGGTTAAGTAATGTCTCAACTAATTATTAATTAATACTACTTAATTAATACTATTTATTATATCTATTATCTGTACTTGCTGTAAAATTGGGAAGGAGAGTAACGTAATTTCAATTCTCTGTATGTCCTGTACATATGCAGTATTGACAATAAAACTACTTGACTTGACTTAAGATATTTATAAAACATTACTACTAATTGTCATGCTAAAGAATAGTGCAAATAATAATGAATTGAGACATTAGTTAAAAATGTTGTAATCATAATATATAATATACAATAATAAATATATAACATATAAAATCATAATATAATGTCTTAACTAGTAGTAACTAATATGTATTTGAGACAAATCTGTTCTAAGTACCGTTGATTAATGTCCCTTATTGTAAAGCGTTACCCATTAACCTGCATTTTCCTACTTTTCCACTTCTGCTCTGTGCAATTACACATTCTCTGTGCTCTGACTTTAGCAGAAAAATGCTCCTTGTCAAACCAAAGTGCACCCCTATATTAAAATTTCAAATTTACAGTCATTGCACAGCAGCACCAGATATTTTAACCTCTGAATTTAATTAAAGCAGTAAAAGGCTCTAACTAGTGAATAGGGCAATAAAAAGGCAGTGGTTTTTTATACTCAGATATAACCCGGATGACTCAAAGAGGAATTTAGATGCTCAAATGGTTCTGTTCTGTCTGACTAAATGGCTCTTCAGACTGGGGAACAACTGTTATATAAAAGGTTTCACTATTGTTATTAGACAAATAAACCAGTCTGGGTACTGTATAGAACTTGTATGAGGCTTTCACACAAGACTTTTTCTGTCCAGACAGGTTGCAGAGATCTGTCAAATGACATGAAGGCGTTTATTGCCCATCATATAAAAGCATTTAGAAGTTCTATAATTGCAGACTATAGTCTTGTATCTGTTTCTCTGCATACTGTATTATACTTCTTTCACCTTGTTCTTTAATGGTCAGGACCCCAAAGGACCACCACAAGAGCAATAGGTATTATTTAGGTGGTGAATTATTTTTAGAGCTACAGTGACACCTGCACCAGAATCCTTTAGTGGGAAGGTAACTGTCATTGACTGCGAAAAATTGAGATAGAATCAACACAGCTTCAGTGGTCTGATTGGAGTATGTTTGAGGATATTGGCTTTGTTTTAAGTGCAAAAAAATCCAATTGTCTTTGCAAAATGGCCTTTATTATTCTAAGTGGGACCTTATTCTAGACAATACCTTACTAAAGCTTAATCCCACTAATAATATTTAAAACTATTTTAATGTTTGTAAATGTATACCTTCAGATGGAGAAAAAGGGAATACCTAATTTTGGAGGTAATATATATTTAGAATAAATATTGATTGATTACTGATTGATTCAAATTAGTGTCAGAAATGTCTCTGACAGTACTGCACTACCACTATTGAACAGTAGATGTCCTGCAAGATCAGGTTTTGACAGTCTGGATTAAAAACATGTGCATGCAGTGTGCATGTAGCCAGATAACATGCTCGTTTGGGAACCTGCACATTTTGTTCAGGGTTTCCATGTTGGCCCATTCACATGTGAATGATGTAAGTAATGGACCCAGAATGACTTAAACATGGGACTCATTTGAGTTGTACACTACACATGGGATCAAGATGGGACCCATGTGCGATTAAGGTGGGCTATAATGATGGGGCCATATCTGAAGGCCCAACTTGGTCGTAGTATCAACAAGTACAAACCCACTCTGTGCTCACACCCACCTAGTCAATATTCCAGGCATGTGAGCCCACATGAACGTGCATGCTGGGTGCATGGATGGGTTAAACGTGGAAGCCAGATTGTGAGTGTAAAACCTAAGAGGTGGTATTAATGTAATGGCTGACCAGTGTCTAATAGAGTGGACAGTGGATAGAGTGTCACTGCAGTGCTGAGAATGGTCCACTACCCTAATAACGCCTGTGCTGTGGTGGTCCTTTGGGGTCATAACCACTGAAAAACACAGTGAAATGTATTTATTTACAGGGGATAATCAAAAATAATGAAACCCACAGTGCTGTATTTATGTTGCTAGCAAGATAGCATGTTGCTGCCCCCCTCTGGTGTGCTGTAAAAGTGCACTGAGCTGAATAATAGCACAGGCAGTGTTTTAAAATCATGTCATGAATTATGAATTATGAAACTATGTGGTTCATTCACTATATGTGATTCGATGGAAGCACCTGCAAGCCTTCACCATTCTAGTAGCATTGTGTGCTAAGATTATGGAAAGAGTCAGAGGTGCAGACATCCTAAACAAATTAATTATTTTAATTGAGAAAGCGTATAATAATGCACTATTATGTACTGCATCAACCTTGTTGCTGTAGTTAAGATGATCTGTCCAATATATATATATATATATATATATATATATATATATATATATATATATATATATATATATATACACATATACAGTACAGAGCAAAGGGTGGCTATTTTAAAGAAACTAGAATATAAAACATGTTTTTAGTTATTTCAGCTTTTTTTGTTAAGTACATAACTTCACATGTGTTCATTCATAGTTTTGATGCCTTCAGTGAGAATCTACAATGTAAATAGTCATGAAAATAAAGAAAACGCATTGAATGATGTAACCTTTGGCCTGTACTGTATATATATGGTAAAATGTAATATTTGTATGTTTATCGAGTAAACTGAATGTAACAATGACAAATACAACAAAAACAGAGGAAATACCTGAGCAACTTCCTAGATACCACAGCTGCCATCAGGGACACCATAGCAACTTCCTAGCCACTGCCTACAAACACCCTATTAACCACCTGGCAACTCCACAGAAACCACCTGCAATACAACAGCAATCAGTTAGCAACACCATGAAAACTACCTGGAATACATTAGTAACCACATAGCAAGTCTTCACTTTTCCAGATTGTGCTGGTAGATTGTGAGCTAAGACTATGGGTAGAGTCAGAAGGGGTGAAGGGTTAGACTCACTTGCAGACTTCTTAAATAAATGCATTATTTGTTAGAGAGAAAACGTCTATCCTCCATGTGAAGGTAATGAGTGATACTTATGCAAGGTAATGATAAATACCTGAGCAACCACCTAGACACCACAGCAGCCATCAGGGATAGGACAGCATCTTCCTAACCACCACCTAACATCACCAACACTCTTGTAACCACTTTGCAACACCTGCAATACCACAGCAATCAGTCAGAAACACCATGAAAACCACCATTTGGTGCATCTAATATTTTAAGACATCACTTATTTGCATTTATTTGATAATGAAAGCAAAAGTGTCCATAAACAACAGCAGTTACAGACAAGAGGAAACCACACTTTTAAATATTATATTGACCTTTATTTATTTTATTACATCCTTCGCATTTATACATAGACTGTTTCTTTTACACAAGTTATATGCTCATATCTGTATATGTATATATGTACACTTTAAGTCAACTACATGAACACCCCGGAGGTGTGACACTGACGTGGAACACTGGGCGTGTGAGTGATGAATGTGTGGGCTGTCATTACCGTCTCTGTGATGAAGAGTGAAGGGAGGGAGGACTTTGTGCAGCGTTCCTCTGCATTCCACATTCATGCTGAGGAAAAGACTTGCAGCAGCAGAGCGGTTTCACTCAGGTCCCTTTTCTAAAGCCGGATGCATTGAGAATGCAGAGGGGCTCCTCTGCACACGCGCAGGCAGGCAGCTGGCCGGGTGACATTTTCCAACTCGCCTTGATTTGCAGGTGATGGATTGAGCTTGTCACCTGCACTTAAAGGCACCAGCAAACTTGCATCAGCCAGCGGTGACTCCATCACCTTCGGGGGGGGGAAAGTTCTAGCAAGTGCAAGTCAGTTCTTTCCTCATATCCTCATATTAAATCCTATAACTGCACGGGTGAGTCAAAGTGACTTGGTGAGATGCAGTTGCATCAATTATTTATATATATATATATATATATATATATAGTATATATATATATATATATATATATATATATATATATATATATATATATATATATATATATATATACTATATAGTATATTCCATCTTAAAGG
Organism: Astyanax mexicanus; assembly: GCF_023375975.1. Classification (NCBI taxonomy): domain Eukaryota; kingdom Metazoa; phylum Chordata; class Actinopteri; order Characiformes; family Acestrorhamphidae; genus Astyanax; species Astyanax mexicanus. The sequence goes on along the minus strand of NC_064432.1, from coordinate 18,348,798 downwards.
AAAATGCTTTGGCAGATGGTGTTCCAGCTTTAGATTTTCAAATAGGAATATAGATGTGTGACACATTAAACTGGTAAAGAATTTCATCTGAAAAACAGTGGATACTTGGTTGGACACATTCCCCCACTGGACAGATCAATCTAACATGGTTGTCTTACCTAATGTCATGTTAAGGTGTAGTGTATGGGGTGTCCACATTCTAGGATCTTCTTTAGTGATCATCACATAACATTAAGATGGTTAGACATGTTTCCTTCACAAGTTCATTTTCATTTTAGATTTGCTGAAAATCATTGTTCAGCCACATGTTTTTTTTATCAGGAACGTAAGAAAATGATAGTGTAAACACTCAGACATGGTGGACAGCAATTCCAACACATTTTGTAAACCTTATGGTCAATTTTCTGGGATTTGAATATGGTCATGTCAATAAAGCTTATTGAACTGAACAGAATTGTATTGAAAGTCACTGCCAAACTGTGGAGACATGAGGAGAATGAAAATAAATAAAGTTATGGTACACATACACCTGTTGTACTTGAAAAATTTTCAGTTTCATGTGTCATACATCTACCTTCCCATCTAAAAACTGAAGCTGAATCCAAGATGGTAACATCATAAAAGGTGACAAACAGGTTCCCCCCTTTAGACAAAGCTTGTGCCTAAAATTGGAAATCACCATCTGCCAAACAAACCATTTTCATCTCATATGTGTGTTTACTAACCCTTTAAATAAATATATATATATATATATATATATCAAACCTTAATTGCTTTTTCTACACATCAAATGCAATATATTACATGTGTTTCTCTGAATTATAAGTTAAATAAGAAAAAAATAAATAAAATAAACCCAGACGTGCAAAAAGAAGAGCAAGCTAAACCTTCCAATCATACAAAACGTAGTGGAAAAAAAATGTAAAAGGAGAGAAGGAGCACTTGATTATTATGGTAAAAGGTGCAGGAGATATAAAGGAGGGTTTAACAGTAAAAACAAGTCAGTACACAGTCTCTGTACACTTCCAAGAGGCAATGTGGTTTTTAAAGCCCTCCATTTGTACCATAATTACACATTCCTGTACAAAGAAAACATTAATGTCAACCCTCCAGTTAAAAAAAATGCCAATGAAAATGTCTATGTACAAGTATAGACGTGTACAGTACATCTCAGCAAATTTAAGACTACCTGACTGCTTCTAATTGTAATATTATATCTATACTATATATATACTATATATATATTGACTGTATTTACAGAAGAACTTCCAGCCTTCATTAATTAATGCATATAGTGAATCTCATCATTGCAGTTCAGTGTCCCTTTCCATGTCCAGCCCAGGAGCCGTGTCTGTGTGTGTGTGTGTGTGTGTGTGTGTGTGTGTGTGTGTGAGTGAGGAGTCTATACTAATCTCTGTACTGAAATGTGAGTGGACTGAGTCAGTAGCACTAAGACTATACCATTGATTAGTGAATCCATATCATTGAATTCTGTACAAGTCTGTAGCAGTGCGAAGGCAATCAGTGCCACTGCAGACTGTATCACTTACTACACTCAGTCCGCACAGGTCAGTCCAAACCAAAAAAAAAAGGTTGGGAGACTGTGAGACTCTCAAAATAAATAAATAAATAGATTTCTTTTACAACATGATTTCACACAGAAACATCCATATTGGTCAATTGTTTCAATTGTTTGTCTCTAGCTGTGTTTTTTAACCACCTACTAATAGAGCTGGCGAATGAAACACACAAACAGCCTGGCCATCATCATATTATCAAAGAAGAAATCGGAAAACTGCTAAATGCTGTTAAAGAGAATTCTGTTCTTTACATTTTTATTATGTTTGTATGTAGATTAGGCTGTAGGTTAAGTTTAGGTTAAGATTAAGTTTGGTTATAGCTTAAGGATGTACAGAAAAGCTAAGTTAGGAAAAGGGTTAGGTGTAGATTGAGGTCTAGTTTATTTTATTAATTTATTAGTTTTTTTGTGTAGGGTAAACTGTATTAAAGTGTAGATTAAGGTGTACATCAAGGTTAGGCTTTGGTGTAGATTAAGGTGTAGGTAAGGATCAGGGTTTAGATGTAGATTCAGGTACAGATTAAGGGTTAATAATTTAGGTATAGATTAAAGTGGGTGTAAAGGCTTAGATAAAGATAAACAAAGTACATTTTGCTTGGTTTCAGTAACACTGGATCAGTTTCATCCGCCATCACTTGTGGTGTTTTGTGTTTGTGTTTTCAGAGAAATGCAGACACACCAATTTACAACGGTGTCAACTCTGCTATGGTTTGACTCAGCAGCATAAATCAGCCTTAAAGGTTATCATCTGTATGTAATTTCTACCTTAACTAGAGGTCAAATTTGCTCTAAACAATGTGAATGGAAAAGGAGTCCATTTAAAATTGACCAATGTGGATGTTACTGTGAGATCAGGCCGCAGCAGCTTTGAATAATTTAATATATAATGTATATCATCATGAGATTAAAGCAATATGCACAATCTCACAATCAATTAGGCCACATACATGTACATGAATGTAATGTTATGCATTTCTGAAACAAGGAAAAAACCTACTTCTAACATGTTTTTATTGAACTCGCCAAAATCCACCGTTCGGAATACACTGAGCGCTCCAAGTACGATCCGAGAGTATTTAAGAAGATTATTATTGCACATAGCATCTTCTGCTGAGGAATGCAAGAGAGTACATATCTACAGGCTAGTCTGACACTGAGCTATGCCTAGGAGCATCTATTTAAGCCTTTTTCTGCTATTTGTTATTTGTTTTTTTTTTTGTTTTTTTTTTTTATCCAAGGGAATGATAAGAATGGTTTTCCCTTACATATATAAGAAGAGTTTTTTTCTCTCAGTATCTGAAGAGTCTAATCTAGGTTAACTGACGAACAGTCAATACGTTTGATAAGAATAAGAATGATTTAAAGGATGGGAGGTGGGAGTACTCAGTCAGTACTCACAGTTTGTTCAGAGTTTTTTTTTTCTTCTTTTATGCTTTTGGCAATACTGCGGTTTACCTACCTATCTCTACCTACCTACTATATCAACTGCTGGAGCATGTAAAATTGCAAATAAGCGAAAAAACAATCAAAAAAATAATTTAAATAAGTAAATAAATAGTACATAAATACATAATTAGATAAATTAACATTGGTGCGACCCTGCGCATGTTCCAAAATCCAAAATGTCATCCTGATTCCAAATGCAGCCTTCTTCAGCCAATCTTCATCTACAGAATCTGAGGTGATCCCTGTCACCTGATAGTGTTGAACTCGCAGTCCATGTGTTTGTGTGTGTGTTTTCACAAAAGACAAAAGTTGAGCCACAACACCACAAAGTGTTCAGTGAGAACATGAAGAAGAGTCGTCTTCAGCTGCTGCTGTTCCAACCACTGAAAGTTTGAGGGGGGACCACTTTGATACAGGTGCGAAGAAAAGTCCCCCAAAAAAAGTTTGAGTTTTTTTCCAGAAGCATCGGATTCAATGAATCAAATGCAGTGCATAGCAAATCTCACACATTCCAATTCTCCATCATTTTTCCTGGATTAAAAGTAAGCCCCTAGTACTGAGCAATATTGCTTAATTCCGATAAGATCATTCATGAAAAAAAGATATAGATTATGTATATTTTTACATAATTGGGACTTTTAGTTTAACTACTGTGTTGAGCACAGTAGCATCCTACATTCATTTAATAACTGAACATCTATTGGCTTTCACAATTTTGATTAATTTCAAAACTGACTTTGGTAAAAAGAACTTAATAATAAAAGTTGCATTGACTGTATTCTAATTAAGCGGACAGATTTTATTTTATTTCAGGATTAATTTATTTATTTACATGTATATTTTTTAAATAAATATTTTCCCTCTAATTTAGCAGATCCAATTAACCCACCCAACTCACTAACCAACATCATTAGAAGGCTGAGGGCAAGTGGATGTGAAGACAGACATCGCCTCATACAGCAGCATCACTAGGCAGTCAGTATGCTTTGAGGAAAGCACCAGATCCCCAGCTCTCATACATCAGCCAACAGACTGTTAAATTGCTCTGTAACGGCCAGCATCACAACAGTGTTTCAGAGTGATAAAGGGAGACAGCGCCATCTACCCGTGCAGAGAGAGCATGGTTGAATGTGACCTGGTTCTCTCAGGCTCTGGCTGCTGATGCTGAAGCAGCATGACCCAGGATTTGCACTCACGGGCTAAAGTATTAGTGTGCTAAGCCACTCACAATCTGACACATTGCCCAACACTAGAGGCAAACTTAACTTCAACTGAAGAATTCCCACCTTTCCAAAACCAACAAGTACTAAATGCAGCAGAGCCAGCATCCATAAAGAAGAATCCTCCCGAGAACATCCGCTCCTACTGATTAAAACGCCATGCATGGGTGGTCATCAGGTAACGATGCAAGGTTTACATAGACATGAACGAGGCTTCTGAAGAGGATGGTTCACAGGCTTATTGACTGTCCGTGAACAAGTATGTGTGTGTGAGTGTGTTTGTGTGTGTGTGATTGTAAAGGTCAGATGGAAACGGGGCAGACGATGATTTTGTCCTCCAGCATAACGCTGACCACCAGGAAGACGAGGTACAGGAGGAACATGATGAAGCCCAGCAGCTTGCTCATCTTCCACTTGCAGGCCGCAATGGAGATAATGACGAAGAGGAGCATGAGGAAGAGCAGCACAATGGCACAGAAGAGCCCATTACTGCTCACCACTATGGGCTTCAAGCCGTTTATTAAAGAGTACAAGAGCCATGGGAACGGTAACCTGGGAAACACAGGAAAGCAGAATCACCTGAAATGTCTCACAACGATGGAATGAAGCAGCAGTTTACCACTCAAAACAATGAACAACTAAGAGTTTACAATTTGACTGGTACTACTTTTTAATAGACCACCCTTGCGGTCTATTATAAGAGCTTAACGTGTGTATTAATGGTGTTAATGGGCAGCGATGACCTGCAGGTTCCAGAGAATGAGCCCACATATATATGTACTGTTACTCAGAGGCTCAGAAATATCTGGTTAATGATCTTCCTTCATGTGAGATTGTCCTTCAAGTCAGTGTTTTGTAGGTTCCATGCTTGGCCATGGAAACCCATTCATTGAAGCTCTCTACACTCTGCTGTTTTTAAGGTGATCTTAAGGCCATGTGAAGTTTGGAGATCTGTAGTGGCTGACTCTGCTGAAAGTGTGGAATATTTAGAAGTAAGGACATTTCACGACTGGACTTGTTGCACAAGTAACAGCTCTTGAGAGTGACCAATTCTTTCACTAGTGTCTGCAGAAACAGTCTACATGACTAGGTGCTTGATTTCATACACCTGTGGTCATGGACATGGACGTGATTGGAACCTGAGTTTAATGATTTGGATGAGTGAGTGAATATGGTGTATATTGTATACCTTCACATTTTAAGCATTATTTATGGTAATATTGCAACACAACTGCAAAATGTTCACTACTGGTAATGTTTACACCAAAGCTGCTATTTGATGTTAATATGTAGTAATAACAATTTATTTATACCAATTAAAAAAACTAATTCTAAGACAAGCAGCACAATTGAATATTATAATAATATTTTTCATCATCAGATGAGACTTTCTTACCCCACTGTAATGTCAAAGATGTTGGAGCCTACAGAACTGGACACAGCCATGTCCCCGAGGCCTTTCCGTGCCACAATGACACTGGTGATAAGGTCCGGAATGGAGGTTCCAGCTGCCAGCATTGTCAGACCCATAATCTCTTCTGTGATGCCGATTGTCTCACCAACCTACAGCAGATACACCAATATATTCTTATTTACACATAATATAGTGTGTATATCTCTTTTAAAAAATACATTATTTTATCGTATTACTAATTTAATGTTCTAGTGACTCTGGAGAATATAACATACAAAAACGTACACAGCACTGAAGCAAAAAATGCAGTACTGTTACAACAGATGTTAAGATATTCTATATTGGAGATAAATTGGTGATATTGGGCCGATATAATTTGATATAACTTGATATGTCATGTAAAATGAGAACAGTGTGAACTTTACTTTCATATTAATCAAGTTGTAGCATATACTGTGTGTGTGATGTAACTATTGCACATGCATCTGTTGTAATGACAATATTGAAATAATATATTGTGCAGCCCTAATAAATGCTCTTTGATTTGAGATAGTAAAATCAAGCATTTAGGCTGCAACAATCACATAAACATTTACTGGAAAATCCTTGTGTGTCTGAATAGTGGAAACCAAACTGTAAATTATCTTAAAAGTCAAAGATGCCTACCACAGCTTGTGGAAATAAGTTAAATAAATAATACCGATTAGGCACTTTACTGTAGTGTCTAGTCAGTATCACACATACCTGGTGAGCCCACCACACCATCAAATAGGAGAATGCAGCGATCCAGCAGATTGCTCCCAAAAACGTGATGGGGAAAAACTTTTTGGACGTCTGAAGAAAACAATGAAAACGTAATTACACACTTTTGCATCACTCTAGTGAGACAAGCCCTTGTGCTCCCTCAACACAACTCACGGGTTTCCTGACATCAGGAAGCGTGATCCACAGGGGAAAGACAATAGGAAGGATGAAGAGGTACGTGAAGCGCTTGCGACACGTCTCGGGCCAAGACAAGCTGAGAGGCTGATCATCTTCTTCATCTTCTTCACCCTGTAACAGAACAGGTGAAAAGAGCCTGTCAGTGTCCAGACTGATAGCTACACAGTAGTAACATAAACCTATCTGATTAAAAATCATTTAATTAATCATTTGTAATTGAGAAGTGCTTACATACAAACACGCATACACACACACACACACACACACACACACACACACACACACACACACACATTCACCCTGGCCAATTAGAGTGCCGTAAATTCCTCTGAGATCAATGGGCACTTGTCCAAACAAGCCGAACACACAAGTGCTTGTGTGAAATACTTGTGTGTGAGGATGTATTGTGTATATGTGTGTGTGTGTGTGTGTGTGTATATGTGTGTGTGTGTGTGTGTGTGTGTGTCTCTGGTTTGGTAGAGCATATGATATGCTACAGTAAGGACACAGGGGTCCCACTGAGATGATCTGTCACCTGCTTTGTCGTACCCTTGGAGATGAGAGTCACTGAAACAGAGCAAAAGCAAAAGCACACACTATTCTATCTATGCCCTGTCTCACACTAAATATGCAGACTGTTCCTCTCTCTTCTTTTCTGTCTGTCTCTCTCTCTCTCTCTCTCTCTTTCTCTCTCTCACCAACACAATTCATTTTACACAAACACGCTGTTCTTTTCACTGTCTTCCGCAGAAGAAGCTGAGAGTTGTCAAAAATAGGTCAAGTGGCTGGAACAGTCACTACAAGGGCGGCTTTGACAGCCTGTCTGTACGTGTTCCCAAGAGTTTTCTCTCTTTCTTTCACACCTCCGGTACAAAGCTATTTTCATCTAACATTTACATTTAAATGAAATTATGTGTCGAATTCATTGTACGTGTTACGTCTTGCATATTTTGGCAAGCTGCTTTATCCCAAAATGCCACCAGAAATTCAAGCCGTAACTCCACGTTTTTGTGTCTAGTGTCTATCCTAGATGCCTCAAAGCCCAGCGAAGTTGATGCTGCTTCTGGATGTGGTTAATCTGAGACTTGTGTTTGGCAAAGTAAAGTTTTAAGAAAAACAAGCCATTACCACATTCTTGCTTGTAAAATAAACACATTCTAGTAAATATCACAGCTACAGATCTATATAGTCATCATTGTGTGATGGCCTATCTGAGATGACCTCAGGCCCGGAGAAGTTGATGCTAGTTCTGGGCATAAGTAACAAAAGGTTTCTACTGTATATGGCACAGTTATTTTTAAAGAAATGCAAGACTAAAAAACTAAATTTTGCTAGTTAAACAAACAAGTACTAGTAAATTTTAAATCTACAGATCTATTAATCCATTCTGACTTGTCAAACTGCCAGAATGACGTGAAAAAAACAAAAAATTTCACTCCACACCACGGCTACAAGAGCTTTCTAAAGAATATAGTGTAAAAGCTATGAGTATTATGTTTGTTTTGAATGAAGGCTGAATTAAGCGTGGATGGGTTGGCAGTACTTGAGCACTGTGCCAATCTGTTGAGTGTTGCTGTTGTTTTCCTGTAGGACAGGTGCGCTGCTCCTAGCAGCTCATTAATGGAACTGCTGAATCAGAACAGTCAGCTAGCTGTAACACAGCCTGTGTGTGCCTGAGCACGTCCTGCCTACTGATTACTAACAGTATCTAGTCCTCGCTAAGCATACTGCAGAATGACTTGTGCCTTCTGTTCGCTGTGAAATGCGTCCAAAATGTCAGCACAAAAAGAGCTGTACATGTTGTTTAGCTACAGAGCACTACAGAACAGACAGTATGAACCCAGGGTATTTTATGTTTTGTCTGCTGAACTCAATTTTATTTATTAATATACATCCATTCCTACATTTCAAAAACACACTTCAAAAAAGATGGAGGCAATTTGGAGTTAGAGAATCATCATTTAGAAACAACTAATAGAACTACAGGAGCAAATAATGACTTTGGCAAACCTAGGTCAAGCTTGACAGTACAAAGTTTATTGTGAATCAGAGGCCTTATGTTAACCATGTCCAGAAGTGATGTCAACTTCTCAGGGTTTGGAAGAATCTGGGATTGACCATCACACAGTGGACACATGTACTATGGTCAGACAAAACAGAATTTTTTTTTTTTTTTTTTGCTCTGTGCTCTGGACCAAATACATAAAGTGCCATACATACTGTTATCGGCAAGAGGCCCAAAAGCAAGAGTCTGCAGCATAGTGCAGCATTAATGCAAAAGTGTATATTGAGACCTTAAAGCAATTTATGCTGCCTTTAAGATGAAATTGATTTCAGGGTTCTCCATGCATTATTGAATAAAACAATATAAAACCACACACTAAACATATTTCAAAGGCAAGAATGTGGTAAAAGCAGATACAGTTGCTAAACTAGGCATCCTATAGAATGGACATTTTAAGTGTTTTAAAAAGGAATGACAATAAAACAAACTGGTACATGTATTGCAGTCCTGAAATCCAGGAATGGCTTTATATTAACAAATAAAATGTTAAAAGTTGAGCAGACAAAACATGAAATATCTTTGGTTTATACTATTATTTCGTGGCACTTTACAATGTGGTTTGAAAGTTTTAATGGTTCTTTTACCCCTCATTCACTCTGTCAATAATATGTATGCCTCAAGCTGCTCTTAATTTAATTTCATTTAAATTTCATCTACCAAATCAAAAAGAGCCTTTAAAAAATATAGAACTTTGAAACTTTCACTAAGAGAAAAATACAGCGAATCTAATCTCTCTTGGGCAGACTAAGAATTAAACAAAGACTGAAAGAGAGTTTGATTGACGCTCATTGAAGTGGATTAGCCCTGTAATATTTTTATACATGTTTTTCTCCTCTCCTGAGTGACTGACTTGAGGGCTCTTTTTTCAAGTAAAAATAGCTGCAGTTTGAGCTCAGAACATCCTGCTGTTTGTTTCTTTTTTTTTTCTTGTGACCTTCAAGCTGCTTTGTGGGGTGTGTGCGTGATCAGGACATCCACCAGGAGGAGCAGAGTAATTATCGAGCCGGTGCGCTCTTAGACACACCTGCAGGTGCAAACACAGCGTTGTTACTTCCTGCCAGATGCACGCAGGTGCACTGTGGGATGGCGGGGTGTGGGCTGCTGAAAATAGATCCAGCAGGAGTGTGCCAGAGAGGAGAGCGAGGTGTCAGCAAAACCTCACGCCCACACACACACACACACACACACACACACACACAGGGAATAGTCTCAACAAAAAATGGACCTCTTCATTAAACCAATACAAATATATTAAAGTACAATGATTTGTCTACATTTTTTCTATTTAAATTATATAAACAAGCTATTACTACTATATGTTTGCATTACATTCTACACGCAAGTGTATCCAAAACAGTATGTTGAATCTGTTAAACGTGAATATGCTAAGATTAGTCATTTACTTAAATTATTTAACACTCAAGAATTTTGCATTGGTATAGTGCATCTAAAAAAACTCACTATTTACTATATAGTGTACTTTATTCTGCCATTTCATACTAGTAGCCGAAAATGTACATTTTTTGTGTGCACTGTAACAATTCCCATATATAGCCTATGAACAATATATTCTAGAGGAGAAATAAGAGTGTTGTTTATAATGGTGTATTGTACCATGATAGTGCTATATGGAGTGTTCTGGACTTTTACATATAGAGGATAGAAAATAGAGCACAGTTTTGTATACAGCTTTGGTGTCTGGATAGATTGTGGGTTGATCAAACGCAATTCAGATGGGTGATATTGTGCCAATCATAGTTTAGCATTAAAATTTAAGTGGCATATGTATACACTTAGGTCAAGCAGACCTGTGTCTGACTACGGCAAGTGCAAATGATACATAGGAGTTTGAAAGTGCATTTCTAGGGAGGAATTTATGTCCTATAGGCTAACTTTCCTTATTTATTTATGTTTCACTATCCATAATTAAATTAAATTTGTTTGAAGATTTTGTAACAATATATAGCCTTAACTCTGTCCTTTTACTCCTGTATCTTTATTTTGAGCCCTACAGAAATATATGTGAGTGTGCGTTCACTGTTTATATTTTACTGCAGTACACGCTGTACCATAGAGCTCATGGGGGAATATATGAAACTAGGGGGAACAAACTGTACCTTGCTCTACTGTCTGTTCAAAACAAATGACATGAAAACTAGCTTTATGCACCTGGGAGTGTTTGCAGTGTTTTCCCACTACACTGAACTCATACTAAAGTATAAACTAAGCTGATTCCTTAAATGAACTAGGATTTTCTGTTCAGACTTAAATAGAACACAGTTTGAATGTAAAGTATGGAGCCCACAGAGAAGTCCACCACTACCAGTGATTTGTGTGAGGAAACACAGGGAGCTCCATCAGACAGCTATTACAGTAGCTAACGAGTTGGAGTCACTGCAATGAGAGAATTGACTTCAGTATATTACAGGATACTGAATCCAGTAAGACACTTGTCACTCTCTGCAGCTCTGTTTCCTCTCATTACCTCTGTCAACTCCACAGCCTGATCGTAAAAATGAGTCAACAAATCTTCTTATAAAAAGAACTTAGAAAAGTTTTTTTTTTTTTTATAAAATTATGCTTAACGTCTACCCTGCTTTAGAAATACACGCTAAAATTTGATTGTGACATTATGTTTCCAGACATGTAGAAGGATATGTTTGTGGAATATGTGCTAATGTATTAAATCAGAGTAAAAGATCTCATTTTATTCAGTAAAATCTGGACATTTCTATTGGTTCTACTGGCTGCACGAAATACATTGTACTATATTGTTTTAAAACATACATGATTATTACCAGATGACAGAGATCAATTTTGTACAGCATTGACTTTTTTTATGTGCACCTAATCTGATCAATGTGTTTATAAGCACTTATAATGAAACAATGGGAAAAGTAGTAATTCTGGTAATGAGATTGTTACTTTAAGTGGTCCGAAAACGAAAAAAATAGTATACTGAGTGCAAAGTTGTTTTTAAAAAGCTTATTATTAACTTTTTATATTGCAAAGTGGGAAATCAGAGTATGTGTATACATGTGCTAAAAATCTAGCTCTCTTTTTTGAAATTATAGTAATAAATCTTTTTTTTTTTTTAAAGAATGCTGTGTACATTCTTGTTTACCACTTAAATAATAAGACAACATCAGAAATATGATTATATCTGGATTATTGAGAGTAAAAGTACAACAGTGAAAACAGGCTTGTAAATATACTATATGCGTACATTTAGCTACAACTTAGTTATACTCTTTAATTACATAAAAATCTATGAAATTTGTAAAACAAATAGTGTTTAAATTCATTGCCATTGCCTAGCATTATCTGGAATACAGAAAACTGGATACGTTTTCATTTACATATTTTGAATTTTAAAATATACTGTAAAACTTAACTAACATGCAGTTTCAGTGTACAGTCTGTATCAGTGCACTCTCCACCATTAAAAAGTGCTAGGAGGGAGTTTCATTTGTCTGGATTGGAATGAGGCCCATCTCATCTCTGTGCACAGGTTCAGCACTCACGCTCAGCCTACTCACACTTCATCAGTAGAGCCAGACGACCCATCTAAGCTGCAGTGTGTGGCGTGTACGTGTGTGTGTGTGTGTGTGTGTGTGTACGTAAGGAGCGATTAGGCATATGTTGTGTATGAATGGCAGTGCACATAAACCGATGCCGTGTTTGAGTGAGCTGGAACTGAGCATGGTTGTCGGCCCCTCATGACCTGGTTGTCTTGGTGACATTGAGAGGGCACTCTCCCTGCCTGCATGCAGACTGGGCCATCTGTTCTACTGGCATCGTGCTGTGCCAACAGGGGGCAGAGGGTGAGGGCTCTTCATCATCCAAACGAGAGGGAAGCAGGGGAGTTTGTGTATTTGTGATTTGTGTGCATGTGGTGTTGGTTGTATTCGTGTTTATGTTACATAAATCAGTAGGTGAAGAGTTTGCGTTCCATTGAGGACGAAGTGTAAAGTCAATAAAGCACATATGCACATATACAGTCATGGGAAAAATATTAGGACACCCCATGAAAACCTTTGTCTATTTAAACATATTGAGAGATACAGATAAACCTGTGTGTAATAGACATATTTTTTTGAGGAAACTGTTTAAACACTCCATATTCTAAAAGTATTCCTCCTTCAGCTGAAATAACCTCAATTAGATGCTTCTTATAACTTTCTATATCTGTCTAGCAACCTCTGAAATTGTCTGCAAGATGTTTTTCCCACTCCTCCATGCAGAATTCTTTCAACTATGTGATGTTCAGCTACAGTATAAGGTCATACATATTGGGACACCTGCTCATTTACTGTTTTTTATGAAATCAAAGATATTGAAAATGTATCCAATGGAATGCTTTCTAATAGATTTGGAGCCCTGCTGTAAGAATTTAATTTATCTTAGTGACAAAAGTGATTCTAGAGAGCCTAGTTACACTTCTCCACAGTGGTCTCAATTCTAAGGGGCTTTATATACCTGTCTAGCCTGTGTATGGCATTAGGTTGCTCTCCCCCAGACACACACACACACACACACAGACACACACACACACACACACACACATGATTCTCTGTCTCGCTGTTAAAATGAGACTGTACTGTAAGTATTGTAATTTTGCTGACTCACCGTGTCGCCCTCTTGCCCCGCCGTGCCATTCAGAGGCGGAGTCACTTCCACCTCCACATTGGAGCTGTTTGGAAGATTCTTATCTAGTAAATAAACACAACACCCAGTCAAAACACAGTCATACTCCAGCAGATGTGTAAGTGTGTGTGTGTGTAAGCGTGTGCTGTAAGAGTGTGTGAATGTAAGTTTTGAATATTGATATTGCTGTGCACAAAGAACATCAAAGTAAAATGCTGTGAATGGCAGCATGCTGTTTGAGTTGCGTTAAGATGCTAATATGGTAATGTGGATCTGTTAGCATAATTGGTCTGTCGGAGCTGATATGTGTGTCTCTCTTTGATCAGTATGAGCGAGAAGCAGAAAAGGAAATTCAGAATATTAAAACTGCAATGGAAATCGGTATGGATTCTACAATGCTAGTTGTAAAAGGAGCCTGGCTAACTGTTTAACTCACCAGCCACTCCATTGGCATCTTCCACTTGGCACTTCTTTTTGGCAATTTTGTGCAGGATTGAGGCCTTCTCACGGAACTTTCCTGTAGGGTGCAGAGACACGGTAAGAGTCAGAGTTTGTTTAGAACACCAGGGCTGTTAGGAATGTCCGAATTATTCTGCATTATTAACTTATTTAATACTTAGGCTTATGTGTTATTAAAACTGAGATATTATATAATTTTTTATTATTTTAGGATAACAGCCCCATAGATGGATTTTTTTAGATGATATCCTCTATTTGATAAATAAAGGCTTAACTAAAAACTCGGTCATCTCAGATTATCTCATTAGAGCCAAAAGAAGTTGATGATGCTGCTGGGCATGGTTAACATAAGGATTCGGCTTCACACAGTAGAGTTTAAAGCTGCCGTTGCAAAGTAACTGCCTGCTGTATTCCTTGGCAAAGGTTTTCCAAAGTAATCTCTTGCACACGTGGTTCCATCACTTATTGTTGAATAATTTATCTGAACAGGGCAATAATTATCTAAACAGGGCATGTGAAATGCAAAAGAACCAATCCCGTTCTATTTTGTTCTCCTACTTCTTGTTTTGGAGTGTAATTCTTTCCTTTGGAAAAGAGTTACAGGGGGAAGGGCCAGTATTTAGCCTCACTCATTGCATAAATAATACAAGTGCGGGCAATTCATGCTGTAGTGTTTCCTGAGGTAACACTATAGAGTTACTGACACTTTCCCTCCAGAATATGCAAAGATGTAATTATTACTTACTTACATATATATTACACATAAATATTCTTGTTACACTTTGACACAAGTCTTTTATGATGGACACAAATATATTTCAAATGGACACATGTTTTAGTAAAAATCTTATATATAAACCCATTGTACGAGTTCAGGTCAAAGTCAATAGCAATGATAAGTTCAAAACTTACTTTGAATGTTTAATCAGCTGTTTTATTTTTGAGTGGGAACACAAAACTGGTTTGCATAAAATTGACACGAGGGAAGGGTTAAAGTCTGGAAAATGTGTTTGTCCCAGCGAGTGCATTAGCACATTTCTATTGATGGAAGTGATCCGCCTTCTCTTTGAGTGAAGTCTGTGTTTTTTTTTTTCCAGTAGTGAATGTCCTGACCCATCACTGTGTATGACCTTCCCAACAAAATCATTAATTGTGATTGGCTCTCTGCCCACCCTGCTGTCTGTTGCTATCGGCAACCGCCCCAGCCAGCCACTCTATCCCCACTGACATGCACATCTGCATCACATGACCTTTACATCTCGTGACCTATTCATCACACGTCCTTGGGTTCATATGACTTGGAAGCATCTGCGGGATCAATCTGAGGAAGCTGTGGAAGGAGGATCTTCTAGGTTTTTTTTTTAAGAGGAAGGAAAGATCCAGATGCTTTCAAGGTTATTTGGAGGTGAGTTCAGGAACTCCAGCTAAAACACATCCCAGTGGGTCAAAGCACGAGCGATAGGCTGTGTGTAGCGTGAAGCTCTTAATACTTACGGAAAACAGGAGTCAAATGTAACTAACTCCATTATTAGAACATGAAAGACGGCATGGTGACGAGGAGACGAGTTAAAATTAGAAGCAAACGGTGGCCTTTTCTCTCCAACATCAGAGGGAGCAAAAGCAAGCCGATTTGTCATTCTGCTGGCTGTGATGTGAGTCTAACTCATCCTCAAAGAGACTAAAGCAATTCCGCCATAACCAGACGTCTCAGAACTGTTCTTATTGGATTAGAACGAGAGAGAGTGAGAGAACGCGAGAGAGAGAGAGAGAGAGAGAGAGAGAGAGAGAGAGACGGAGGGAGAGAGAAGGGAGGGAGGGGGAGGGATATCATTATTACATTAGCTCCGTGTTGCTGCTATTGCATAACTCCTCCCAGAATGACTCACTGTTCTTCGCTTCAGTGGTGTGACGTGCATTTCTCACTTCTGTGTGTGTTTCCATGTGTGCGAGTGTGTTCTCGGCTGTATGAGTGTGTGTGAGGGACTTTTCTGCAGCTTCCAAACACAAGCTGATGCTGTATGATTTTACTAACTGCACTTTTCAAACACCCTAATTAAGGATACATATAAGGCTTGAACGTGAACATGCTTTTGATAATTCAGAGGTAAGGGTTTCTCATGCACAATCAAGTGTTTAATTATACAATTTATTTTAATTACACAATCTAATTCCGTACAACCCCAAATTTAGGAAACATTTCAGAAAATATTTTAATATTTTATATTATGTTTTATATGATCAATTTAATTCCATTCATTAATATACATCGATTCATGTATTTCAAGTAGGGTTGCAACGGTATCAGATTTTCACGGTATGATAACCGTCTCAGAAAATACCGCGGTATCACAGTTATCACGGTATCACAGTTTGTTACATATATTATTAAACTGACCCATAAAGAAATTACAACAAAGGTTTTTTGTTCAATTAACTATTTATTGTAGAAACCTGGAACAATTATAATTTAATGTCTCCTTAAAAAAAAAAAAGCTGTACACCATCAGGTGAAGGAAATTAGTTTTTCCACTACTCTTAAGGGCATTAAGAGTGTATATAAAAAAAAATATATATAAATATATAATATATATATATATATATACACACACACACACACACACACGTTACACACATTACATGTCCTCTAAAAAGTAATGGTCCTGTATTTAAAATATTCAGTACAATTATTTAAGTTTAAATTATTTAATATCTGATAAACTGAGCCTGGGTCAGTGTCTGATCAACAACTGTTGTAAACGTCCGTTTTACTGCCAAGTTGGTATATAAGCAGATACTGCAGAAAGAGGGGTTTTATTTCTGACATGATCCTCACAATAGAGATTTCTATTTTAAGGCTTTCACAGCGAGTCTGGTTTTAACATATGAAAAACAGGCACGTCAGAATTTGAAAATGAAAGGCATGTAAATGAATGGCGTCTTTTACATCCAATCCGGCCAGGACCTTTACACGGACACGTGAATCCGTCGTAGCACGCACTTCACGCCTGTACCTGCGTGCCCAAATTTCGGATAACTCAGCGCTTTTGCGGGCGCTTACCGCATGGGTTGTGCACGACTACAAAGAGATTTTATTTATGTTCAGATTAAAATTATAAACTAAACACATACTTTGCGCTGCACGGCGGGGTGGTGTTCTCGGAGATGGGAGAACAGGTTTGACGTATGTCCACCTTTAGCTGTGACTTTACGTCCACATTGATTACAAATCAGATAACCATCCTCGGGTGTGTTCGGCGGGTATCCGAAATAGTCCCACACTGCTGATTTTAGTTTAGCTTTTTTTAAGGCGGACGGAGATAATGTTTAGTCTGATGCACTTTCTGCTGTTCTCACCGCTGTGTGCTGAGGAGCTGAAGCGGAGCAGAGTTGCGCATGCGCGGGTGAGTTTCTCCGCTGGCTTGCGTTTTACCGGTAATAAGCAAACACACACGGTATGATAACCGTGCATTTTAATACCATGGTATACCGTGAAACCGGTTACCGCTGCAACCCTAATTTCAAGCCTGCAACACATTGCAAACAAAGTTGGAAAATTTGACAGCTTATAATGTTGTCATTCCTTCTTATAACATTTAAAAGATGTTCCAGATTTTACTGTATCCCATCCTTCCTGCAGACATGTATTACTGTGTGCAAAAGTATATGGCCATCATGTCTATTTTTTTTTTTTTAAAGTTCTGGAATACTGATTCATCTGACCACAATACACTATGTTTCCACTGTGTAATGGTCCATCCCAAATTCCAGAATTGTTTAATTACCCAAATTCAACTTTCTTGAAATGTATTGCAGGTCTGAAATGAAGGTAAATTAAATAAAAAGAATGAAATGATGTGGTTTTCGTGCTGTTTGGGGTTGTACATAGTAATAACATTTTAAAAAAACATCATGATAATGAGTAGACTGGGTCTTGAATGATTCAAAGGTAAGGGTTTCTCATGCAGAATCAAGTGTTTAATCATTCTGTTCACCTATATGATCTAAATCTGCAGAAACACTCATACAAACCATAAAACAAAACAGGGAAAATGCAAATCTCACACTCAAAAAAAAGAAAGTATTGAGAAAAAAAAAAATTAAAAAAAATACTTAAAAAAACATCACGAAAAAATGGTAAACGGACACGATTTGCACTTATGTTAGTGAAATCTCACCAAGAGAGGTCTTCAAAGCAAGATAGCAAACAGATGTATTCTCTTTAACACACACATACACACACACACACACACACACATACGTGTACATGCACATATACATACACGCATACAAACAAACAGCATAAAGAGGGAAGAAGTGAGGAAGATGAGTACGAATGGAGAATCTACAGAGATAAGATCTTACCTTCTTCGGTCATTGAGTGATAATATTTTAGCTTGCCATACGTCCCCAGCTCTACAATATCACACACACAGAGACAAGTGTAAGGCTACACACACACACACACACACACATACAGGAGGTGTGAGGCACACACACACATACACACACACACACACACACACACACACACACACACACACACACACACACACACACACACACACACACACACACACACACACACACAAGCACACACAGAAGAGGCGGAGGTGAGCATGGCAGAGAAACGTGACATGGTTTACAGGGAATTTCTCCCGGTAAGCCAATCTCACCAACATAAGTGCAAAAGACAGGGTCAAACCCAACACAAAGAAAACCCACACCTTCCCACACCTTCCAGAACATGAAAGGTGAGTAAGTGCATGCTCTCCAGGGTAATCCCCCCGTAAAGAGTGGGTGAGAGACAGTGAGAATGGAGACAAGGCTGCAGTACAACATTTAGTAATCGGAACACATAGACACAAAAGTAGGCCAGTAGAAATACATCTCAAAATAAAGAAACACAACTTAACCCTAAACGCTATATACACAAAGATATTCATGTTTTTATAAAGTAATTGTTGCCGGTCTTGTTTAAAAAATAGAAGATCCCATGAAAACCTTTTCTTCTCTTTTTTGCGCATTCAAACATTTATACAATTAATCTTGATATTTTTTTGTTTAAGTTTCTCCTCAGTTTAGCTGAACCAATTAGCCCGCCCTCTCATTAGAACTGCCCATATCACTTGCAATGATCCTGGTACCAAGAGTGTGAGGACTATGGATGCACTGAAATATGAAACATTTCTGGCCAAATAAAATTATACATTTGACCAAAGGCTGAATACCAAACAGCATATTTCAGTTAATTTATGCAAGTAGAGTGTAAAAATGAACTTAAACCTGTCGTTTTGCCAGCTTTCTCTCTAGGGGTAAAGGGAGGAGGGGCGAGTTTTGAGACTGCCGCTCAACAAATCCTAACATAAGTGCCATTGTTCTATAAAGAATGAAACAACGCTTGTCCCTATTGAGGACAAGCACATGTCTCCTCCTCTCCTCTAGAGTTTACTCAAAATGGATGAATGAAGAAAAATATTAGCTCTGCAGATGGAAACATCTTGTTGCTAAAAAAGTAAACAGAGAATGACCAGACTGGCTGGAGCTGACAAAAAGGCTACAGTAACACTGCATTTACACTGGTCTGCTGTGGAAACGAACAAAACCTTACTCACACTCTTTAGCTGTCTGCATGTTTGTGTTAACAAATACGTTTTCTGTCTCATTTAATTGAAATGCTGCCCTGAGTAATTAATAAAACTGTTGATTTTTAAACAAATGAATATGTTCAAAATGTGCTATGGTTTGTAACAGGACTGATGGGGCAGAAGTTATTTGCATCGATTTTTCCATAGGATATTTATATCCAACTACGGATTTTCACACATTTTCTTATTTAGACTCTGAATTTTGAAGGGATTTTTTAAGTGTAAATGTGTGGACCTTTGAATTGCTGTTATTATTATGCTTTCTAAGAAAAGTTATCAATATGCTGCCATCCATTTGAATTTGAAAAAAACAGACTTGCATCATACACCGCACATCCACGCACACACTAACACACCACCACCATGTTTCACTACAGTGCTGAGAATAATTTACCACTTAAATCATTCCTGCTGTGTTATGATCCTTCAGGGTCCTGATTATTAAAAACCAGGGATAAATTAAGATAATAAACAGAATGAATGTTCTACAACAGCTACAACAGCTGGTTTCACTGCTGTCATCCAAAAACAGGAAGCCGAGGATGCAACGTCCACAATATTACCAAAACCGAAAAAAAAGAAGGGAAATACATAGCCTAGCCTGGCCAAAATCTGCTTCTGCTGAAGCACAGCATGAATTCATGGACCCAACCAGTCCCATGTCAACAGTCCAGACTGGTGGAGGTGACGTAATGTTGTGGGCAATGTTTTAGTAACACATTCTGGGCCCATTAACACTAATCAATTATATTTGGGATGCCACAGTCTTGCTGATTGGTGCATCCTGTTATGACCACAATTTACCCATCTTCTGTATCATGGCTACCACCAGCATAATGATGCATCATGTCACAAAGCAATGTTTCTCAGAGTTCAGCGTTTTTCTGTGGCCTTTCCAGTCACCGAATCAAGATTCAATAGAACTCCTTTGGGATGTGGTAGAACAGCAGATTCAAAGTATGAAAGTGTTCCGAAAAAATCTGCTGGAACTGGGTGACGCAAATAGGTTAACATGGACCAGAATCTAATCTCAAAGGAATACTTTTGACATCTTGTGGAATCCATGCCATGATGAATTGAGGCTGTGTTGAGAGCAAAGGGAGGTATAGGATATAGGAGTATAGTGTTCTTAATAAAGCACTCGCTGAGTGTTCTAATTCTGTGCACTCTTTACCCTTTCAATCTGATATGCATTTACTGATATGAGCGAATTACAAAGCTTTAAACTAAAGCAGATTTAGGTTTTAATTCAGGTCATTACTGAAGTAGTTCCTCTGAGTAACCTCTGTACACTAAGTGGCTTTGATTATATTACTTTTTTATTTGATATCAGTGGCAGGCTGGGAAGTTTTCCTCACTTGGGTGCGATACAGGCTGGTTAATGTAATCAAAAACACCAATCTTTACAGGTAATCTTATAATAAAAAATCAATACTGTGTGTGTTTTTCAAAATCAATACAGTATTGCAAAACAAAGTATATATCTTTTTTTCTTACACACCTAAAAAACTGCAAAGAGAGAAATGAAAAAAAAAAAAAAAAAAACAAGAAGTCTTCTTTCTTTTACAGAGACCACCATACCTCAAAGGGTTAATATAAAGCAGACTATAAAGATCCCACAATCTGTTGCACAATCCGAGTAAATGAATAGAAAATCCCATACATTCTGTAGCATATTGCGTGTGTGATCTGTGTCTCCTGTCCTTGTTAAGGCAGTGACGTTGGTGACCTTGCAGAATGACCTGTAGAGTTGCTGTCACAGGCTGCCCCTGAGGCACAAAGCTTTTAACATTGATTCAGCCAGGAAGGGAGATGTGTGTGTGTGTGTATCTGTGTGTGAGCGTGTGAGTTTATGTGGACGTGTAGAAGTGATTACGAAACGGAGACCCAGGCAGGGAGCTATCATATGATTATTGGTGTTTGTGTGTGTGTGTGTGTGTGAGGGTGGAGATTTCTCTTCTGTGTATTTATATGTGTGTAAATGTATTTGGGCATGCGTGTGTGTGTCTGCTTCCAAAATAGACAAACAGAGCACCAGTTTGGGGGGGTGTCAACAATAAAGATCAATAGGCACTATGCAGCAGAAGGCCAGGGTGAATGGGGCAATGCACGCACATACACACACACACACACTAAATCACTCACACACATAATGTGTATTGTCTGATTTGAACTATATGTATATGATATATATATATATATATATATATATATATATATATATATATATATATATATATATATACACATACCTTTGACATTTCACTCCATGGCTATAAGGATGTAAACGTGTGTGTATGTGTGCCAGAGTGAGCTAGATACACAGTCTGTGCGTCAAGACCAGTCTCAACTCATTAATCGTAAGGGACTCGACACCAATTAATGAGCTCCAACAATTAATCAATCCTGGTCGGCCACAGAGACTCTCCACATGAACAGAACCACACACCATGGACCCTCATTTCTCAAGCTTCTCAGGGAAAGATCTATTTCTTTACTTCTTAAGCTCTAGAATGGGAAAAGTACTGGGACACTTGTTTATTCACTGTTTATTTTGTTGGAGTAACTGTCTTTACTGTCCACAGATTTTTTTTTACTAGATTATAGAGCAGTGCTGTGAGCATTTTATTGCATTCATCGACACAAAAATATGATTGAGGTCAGAAAAAATAATTGGGTGGAGTACCATCATTCCAGGGAACACATACACAGATAACATGTCTATGTGTAGTCTATACGGACAGTCCAAGTGGCAACCAGATGGTTTTGTACACAGGTTCTATATAGATTTATATAGATGTCAGTAACTGGCTCCATTAGGGTCAGGGATAGGATCCCACAGGGGCTGTAAACTGCACAAGGCCTAGACAAGATTAAGGTGGTCTATAAGGAACTGGGTTCCAGTAACAATACACACACAAATCCACATGGAACCCACCTAAATAACTACACACTGATAGTGCTCAAATCTAACACTAAACACACTGGTAAATGAGCTGAGTCATATGTTTTGTGTCCCATAAATCCATAAGATCAGAAGTCAGAACCCCAGCTCTAGGTGCAGATGAGGAAAGACATTAAATCTCATAATACGCAAAGCATAACCTGAGCTCAGTATGGATTTCTTACTCAGAGAAATTTGATGCTTACACTCTAGACTGCCACTGCTGGAGGCAAAGGCATTACAGACAGGGGACATATTGATAAAGATATTTTTTGACACTAAAGCAAAATGGTCCTGAGTCTGCTACACTCTCTTAAATGTTCTTTGAGTGATGCCATATTAAACCATAGTAGTGTTACGCATACTCATTTTAGAAAAACAATTTCCAGAACTTTGCCAGGACATTTTCCTTGATGTCTACAAAGCATTATATGGTACCATATCACTGCTTTCATGCACAAATGCTGTATCTTAAAGACAGCAGTCTTACAGGAGGAGATAAAAGCCTAGGCTTTTAATAACATAACTTAAAGACCAACAAAAGAACAGACAAAATATGTCATCTCAGTGCTTTATCAGCTCCTCGAGGCTAATATACCTAGCATTAATTTTCCTAGGGTATTTTTAGTAAGTTTCTTATTATCCAAGAAAATCCCCTAAATTTAAAACATTCAAAAACATTTCTTTCTGAAATAAAGTGGTCCTTCTAATGCCTCATTTAAAGAACTATTTGTGTAGCAGATTTTACAAGTGTACAATACAAAATCAATTAAATGTGCTGTAAAATACAGCCAAAATCTTCAAATCAGTTCAACTGAATAGGGTAATATCTGTTTTAGAAAGGCATATCTTCTGTTGCACACACAGCAAATTTGGCCAGTAATAAAAGAACACCTTTAATACTGAGTCAAAATTAGCTTTAATTTTACACTGAACATTGTTTCAACATTGCTAATTTGCTGTGACCAATGACACAAAACCACAACGCTAAACTGAACTGAACAAGCGACATGCTGGACACGGCGTTAATTAGCGTAACTGCGGCTGAAATTATATTTAGTTTGTTACGTGCTTATTAGTTTGCTGCCTTCTAAGCTCGTCATGGAAACAGACCATAGTTTGGTTCATATGATGATTCATCACCCACCCTCCCAAATCCCCCGCTGCAATCTGCTTCCAGTCTTTTGATAAACGCTGGCAACTCTGCGTGGTGTACACACAATGGCAAGTAATTAACATTGATTGAACCAATTGTTCTAAACCTCTATGGTCATGCACTGTCAAGCTTTTGGCAGAAAGAAGCCCCCTTAAATCATCTTTTATAAAATACTTTATATAATATACTTCTCTTCTGGTTCAGATTGTTTTTTTTTCTTTTATTTATTTATTTGTATGTTTGTTTCATTTGCTTTGTCTTTTGTCCTCTAGTTTGTTTCCAAATCTCATGCCTCTATAGCCTATAGGGCCTCTCCTTGGTCAGTGGACAGCATCATCAGTCTTAAAAGGTGAAGGCCAGGCCAGCACAGCTATAGATCACTAAATGTGCTCCATTCAGCACTGTCCGGCACTTGAGTGCGCTTGGAGGACAACTGACAGGCTAGGACACTAGGAACTGTCAGGATGTAACAACTGTGCTGAGTAATCGGACATCTTTGAGAAAAAACACACAGTGAATATTTACACTGATTTATTTATCCTCACTCTATCGTCACAGCAAGGGCTGGTGATTTAATGCTGTCTCCTGCAGAGCAGCTTATGTGTATTTCATAAATTATGAAGCAAATCTCATTTAATCTGATCCCAGAACCGTATTGAACAGCTAAAGTGTAAGGTCAGGGTGAACAGCTGTAGAGAACAGTCATCTTCAGGAGCTACAGCAGGGAAAGGGCGAGCGAGTGCTGGACCAGCAGTCTACTAAAAGAAGCGTATTTAAATCTGCATCTTGAACAATTGAATTAAATGTATCCTGACTTACCTAAACTTGAAATAATTAGTTGCATGATTCATAAGTTTAGGTGCTTTTTGTGCTTTGAACCTGTGCAGTGGTGAAATTTGTTGCAAAATAAATATTGAATCAAAGAGATTTGAATTTATGGATCTAAACTAAATACTGGATCTTAAACGTTTAAATCTTTTTTTATTATTATTATTTTAACAGTAAATTTCATCACCTATCAGGGGTAGCCAATATGGCCAAAAGTGATATAACAATATCACTTCTGGGCATTTATTTCATAACTATGGTGATATAAGAAAAAAAAATGTAACAATTTTATGAATGTACTACTGTAAATAAACAAAGGTTTATTTTATCTAAATAAACCAATTTCATACATTGAGTAGAAATCTACACTCTAAAAACAGAGGTATGATATGAGTACTTTTTCTTACTCAAAGGTACACTCTTCATAATTGTACCCTCAAAGGAATAATATTGGTCTTTACAGGGTCAGGTCACAAGTTCACAAGTTCAAAACACAAAATGATTTGATAAAATACAGATTTATGAATTATGCTAGAGCTGCCTGATTTTGGAAAACAACCTTTGTTGTTCTGTGAAATACATTGTAATATAAAAAAATGTAGGAATTGTACTAGATTTCTCCAGAAATCAATAATCCAACATGTTTTGATTAATATTATCCTCTGTGTATCAAAGTTGTAGTTGGAGTAAAATAAATAATATTGGACAGATATAATCTGCCTATGGTACATACACTCTAAAAAACGATATGAGTACTTTTTTTGTACTCAAGGGTACACTCTTCATAATTGTACCCTCAAAGGTACAATATTGGTCTTTACAGGGTCAGATTTGTTCCCTCTGAAGTACAAAGTCATTTCTAACAGCTGTAAGTACAGATTTGTACCATTTATTTGTCCAAAGGGTACATTCAGTATTCTGTATCACTGTACTAATAAACTTTATATATTTTAATTGCACATTTTTTTATTTAAAAGCCAGACAATTTTTTATTATCAAGTTTTTGAGCCATATTTAGTTGATGATAATGTTTATAATCTTTATAATCTTTACTGGCACAAAAATATGGGTACAAAAAAGGACTTTTACTGAAAGGTACTTTTTTGTACTACAATATAAGGTACAGCCCCAGCGACAAGCTATATACCATTTTAGGTACAAATCTGTACTTACTTTTCTTAGAGTGTACCTCACTAAAAGATTGCAGATTTTCTATTTGTATAAATACAGTTTTAGCATGATATGTATAATTTAATCTGCATAACTTGGCATTGCATATTTTGTGATTATACTCATTGTACATGCAAACATGATGCGATGCTGAAACAATAGATTGTGCAGCCCCTAATTTTACCTTTACATTTTGCAAATTTATCAGTCAGGTAAATCAGGTAAAAATCAGGTAAATTTAATTCAAATATTTATGCCAGCTGTCAGAATCCATAGTAAAACTGATGGGTAACCAGCACAGAGATAAAGAAGGGAAAAAAGGCCAGTGAAAGAGACTAGATACAAACACAGACAAACCCAACGAGGGACAAATGGCATCTGTGGTGATTAGAGAGGACACTAAAGGAGGGGGATAAAGAAAACTAACAAATACTTAAAAATACAAATGAAATGGACCAAAAATTATTGGACAGTTATTAGTGAGGACGAACAGGAGCACAAGCCTCACTGGATCTTCAGTCAGACAGACAGCATTCGGACAGGGAGGGGGTCAGGGAAGCTATGATGACAAGATTTAGAGAATAACTCACTCACCAGAATCAGCAAATTCTGAGGAAATAGTAGACAGACAGAAAGGAAGACAAAGAGAGACAGGAAAAGAGGAATAAAGAGATGAAAAAGACTATATAAACAGGCAGAATATGGTTCAGCTCAGACGCGAGGTCGAGAAGACACTGCAGAGTTTGGGGTCAGCACATCAGAATGGAGGCTTCAGGCTCTTTTATATGAAGTCTGGGAAAGGCTTTCTTAAGATCAATAAAACAAAAGACAATCCTATATTCAGCAACCATTAGTTCTTTCCGTCTGCTGCTATAGAAGTCAATTTTTAGTGGTGGAAAGCTGTTAAAGTTGAAAACTTAAAAGACTGCAGCCTAGTTATATACACACTATATGGACAGAAGTATTGGGACATCTGCAGCAGTGTTTCCATCATCCCATTCTAAATTCACATGCATTATTAAGGAATTGATACCCACTTTGCAGCAGTCTGCCTTATTCTCATCTATGCCTACATTGAGAACTTCCGGTAACACAGTCTGGTGCGATTTATTCATATTGATTATAACCACAGAGACAATAATCATACAAAATGAGCATTATGATATGCTCAGTTGGAGGGAGCCACAATAACTGGAAAAAGGTACTTAATTTAAAACATCCAACCAAACGAAGCCATTCATACATTTGCTCTTACCAATTTTAGTTTTAGGTCCAGCTCACTGGATAGTTGGGTTAGCATAGATGGCTACTTTATAATCAGTGTCCACAGTAGTAGATTACTTTAGACTGCATTCACCTTACATACAAAATGACCATAAACTATATGAAATAAATGTATTGTAAACTCAAACAAATTAAAAAGAAGTAAGCTCTTAAATGTAAAAAGGTGAATAAGATGCAGGTTTGGAGCTTTGTTCTTTCTAAACGTTTCCACCTATTTAGAGATACCATACAAAATAATGGTGGAATAATTAGGAGGGAAGACATTTTATCAAATGGCATTTTATAATCACATATTCTTTCACTAGTGTTTATAAAGGCAGACTGCATGGACAGGCATTTGACTTTATACACCTGTAACAAAACCACTAAAAAAGAAACTCCTGAATCCACTTATCAAATGGTGTATCCCAATACTTTCATCCTTATAGTTTTTTATTTTTACATTTATTATGTTAAATGATCACCACTAATCTATCTGGGTTAATCCATCTCTCTCCAAATCCATATAAGTATTTGTTATTAAAATGTGGAGGAAACTTCAATAGAACTTGATTGCAGTACTTAAAAGACCAGGGAGAAAATGAATCCTTCCTCTACATTTGCCTGATGCAAATATAACAAAAACCCACTGGAATAAACAATATGAAATTTTTCATATCATATTTATCTGTTATTCTTTATATCATTTTTCATGAGTTTCATGATGAATGAACCAACAGAATGGACACTAAAATTGAGAAAATTGTTTTGTACTGTTGGTAGGACCAATTGTATCATTATTGCATTTTGCATTGCATATCTAACAAATACTGTAGATAGGAAGTGTATGCATAGCATCAAAAATAAAATACCAGCACATACAGCACTTACAATTAAACCATTACCCAGACTGTCCACTTTATTAAAGCCACTGTCCATTTCATCCAGAGAACCATGTAGTTCTACAATTACAGACTGCAGTCCATCTGTTTCTCTGCATAATTTATTATTCTCCTTTTACCCTGTTCTTCAATGGTCAGTACCCCACATGACCTGTTAGTGTTAGTGTGTTTTGTGCTGGTCTGAGTGGATCAGACACAGCAGTGCTGCTGGAGTTCTTTCAGTGTCACTGCTGTATTGAGGACAGTCCACCAAGCAGAAATAAATAGCCAACATCATGTGGGCAGTGTCCTGAGATCAGCATACTTTCAGCACTGATGAAAAACACAAACTGTGCAGCAACAGATTCAGAGCTTTTGTATCTAATTTTACATCTACAATGTGGACCAGCTAGATAGGAGTATCTAATAGCGTGAACAGTGAGTAAACACAGTGTTCAAAAACTCCAGCAGCACTGCTGTGTCCATGCCAGTGTCACGGCAGTGCTAAGAATGATCCACCACCCAAATAAAACCTACTCTGTGCTGTTCCCGTGGAGTCCAGAACGTTGAAGAACAGTGTAAAAGGAGAATAATAAAGTATACAGACAACAGCTAGTTCTGTTTTAACTACAGAACTACAAATTGCAAAAAAGGAGGCTGTGTTAATAAAGTAGCTAGTCGGTATATATATCTTCATTTATACCACTTCAACACATCTTTTTATTATAAGTGTAGTACAGTATAATGCATAATACATATAATGAAAAATAAAATATTTTCCATGGACAGTCCACAACACAGCTAAGTCAGCATGAACAGTATCATAAAAATAATTAATCTTTCTCCAGTCAACCACTCAATGACTTTTAAAACTATTTCCCAATGAATGGCACACAATATATATATATTAAAACATGTGCATGATATTTTTGAAAAGTAAATATAAGCAAATTTTACAGAAAAAAGCAAAAATAAAAAGAAGCAAAATGTGACGTTAGATAGCAAATAAAAGGTTAATAAATGCACATAGACTCATCCATACACTTCAAACTGTGGTGTTGCCCTAATCTTTAATCTTTTAATTATTTGCTTTGCAAAATGAAAATCTTTTAGATTTAGTTTGATTTAGTTTGAGTGTTCACACAGAGCTTTTTTATTTTAATAATGTGTCCCTCTCATATCCAGTAAATAAAATGGTGTATGTGTGTATGCATGCGTATGAGTGTGTGTTACCTTCGCTAAGCGGATCTAGTGTGTGGATCATTAGCTGGAAGATGCTGTTTCTCATCAGGCTGTTGTGCAGGGAGGCCGAGCTGCCCCCTCGCTGCAGTCGGGGCTTGGCCTACGACAGGAACAGAAGAGGTGAGTCAGTCAATCAGAACACTCTCTGTGCTTCGACAAGATAAACAGTATTATAGAATACATCAAAATTTGATTCATCTGAGCGTGGAATGCTAAACACATTCTCTCTCTTCTCTGAAGCCTGTTTGGAACAGGGGGCTGGGGTTAGGGGTTGAGGTTGTGGGGCAGGGTTTGGGGCCAGCTGCTCTGTGCAAAGCAGCTCTGCCTTCCAGGTTGAGTTAAGGGCACCTTTCAGCTCGCCACCATGGCAACATGTCAGCGCAATCTGGAGGAGTCAGCTGCACCGGCTCAGTCAGGTGTGTGTGTGTGTGTGTGTGAGGGTGAGTGTTTGTGAGCAAGAGGCAGTTAAAATAGTTTGAACATCATGTTTGGCTATAGCTCAGATGAGGACATTCTGAGGGTAAGACAGTAAAAGCTATTCCTGAATGCAGGGTATGTGATACAAATGACATGAAAATGTGAAATATTCAGAATCATTTTTCCACACTGAGTTATGAGTCATGCTAAATGGCTCTTATTTTTGGAAGTCTGATGTGTAGTTAAAAAGGTTCAGTTACAAAAAAGGGGAAATAAAAACTAATTTCCATTTAAAAAAGAGAGGAAGAGGATTTATGGTAAATGTCCACTGACAGCTTCTCACTTTTTAAGGGGTGTGTCTTGAAGTTGTGGATTTAAAGAAGTAGAGAACATTAGACGTTCATACGTTTATTTTAATTAAATATTTCAGTAAACTGTGATAGCTATTAAAATATTTCAAGTTTATTTTTTGTCTATGGCCCTCTTAACTTTGCCTGTGTTTTTAGCTGTGCTCAGCTATAAATATGGAGATGCTCTTAATTGGCTACACCCTGCAGCAGAGATAGAAGAGGGTTGTGGCAGCTGCTGTTCTCTATATGTGCTAGAGAAAACTAGGGGTGTGACACATCATATCGTACACAGTATATTATAAAACAGTAATACTATCATTTAAAAAATCTGTATTGTGCTAACAGCATTATTCGGTATTGAAAGCAGTCTATTTTGTTTTTGTTTTGCCACTTATTGTAAAGTTTTGAATATATTATTATTTATCACTAATTACATGAAAGAACACTAATTACATAAAATAAAACTTCATGCTGGTGAGATATAACTGGGTTGCAGTGAAACAGGATAACAAGTACAAACTGTTGTTAAACAGCCCACCTCCACTCACCACCAGTATTCCAAAATACAGCACTTTTAGCCAATGCTCCCAACAGGCTTACAATCCCAGCAATATGGTGTCACCAGGAGAGCTACCTGAAGGTACTGTGTGTATCTTTTTCAGTGCCACGTTTAAATGTCAGGGCTCTCAGACTTGTACCAATGAAGTGTGGAGCTAATTTGAGCTTAATAATGATGTAAAAAAAAGAGATTTCTTTGAATATAGCCCATAGCACTAGGATTTTAAGCCTGTTGGGAGAATCAGCTAAAAGAGCTGTATTTCAGAATGCTGGGGGTGAACAGAGGTGGTCTATTTGACAAAAAAAATCACTACAACCTAAGCCCATTTCACACCAGATTTAACATTTATTTTGTTGCAGTTGTATGGTCTTGACATAAACTAAATATTTTTCAGTCCTTTTTAAATCAGCAAGTTTTTTTGGCAAGGGGTACTAATGATTTGGCTGGATTTGCATGTACTTGCATCAATAAAACTAATTAATTTTAAAGCAGAAATTTTGATTTACTGAACAATAACGGAAATACAACAAAAACTTTTTAGTGTTTGCCCATTCTGGTGTTTTCTTACCCTACTGAGCATACAGATTTATCTTACCATCTTACCAGATCCATAGGGAGGCTGGTTACAATAAAGAGGATGTTTCTTGTGATATGATTTGTCTGGTTTAAAATGCTTACATGGCAATGCACATTCTGCAATGTAAGTATTGCAAATGTGTAGATTGAGATGACACTGCTGAAACAATTGTGTTATGATAAAACATTAGAAAATACAGTAGATACAATATTCACATTCATGATCAATAAACACTGATGCGCTCAGAAAAAAGACTTTTCAACACTGACTTATGTAAGCAAGTGTGAGCCTTTTTTTCTAAATCAGATCATGACTTCTTTAATCATGAGGTCCAGTATTATGATACGAGTTATTTATGGCTCAATACTGAAGATATGGAATTCAATGTTACACATAACACAAACATTATAGGAAAACAAACACATTGCAAACAACATGCAGACATAGACTGGACCTACCGAGACTTTGCTCTCATCATCCACTGCCACTGGACTAACCTTTACAAAATTAATGATAAAATAACAGAAAGAGAAAGAAAGAAAGGAAGAAAAAGAGAAAGAGAGAGAACAAAAGGCCAGGGACGTGAGACGAGAACAGGCAAACACTAGTGCTTACACGACGTTACAACACCAGACTTAAATACATACATACATACATACAGTAAATACAAGTAGAAACAAACACAGTACAAATAACAAAAAATAACAAATAGTTTACTTTAATTTGTAATTAGAACTGAAATAGTCAGGTACCCTAAAATTACATTAAGCATGTCAGTAATGATTAAATTTCATACGTTTTAAAGAACATTAATGCCACTGTTACTGTGTCGTAAAGAATTTGCTACTCAAAGCAAAAATCGTTGAATTCAGAATATTTTTTTTGGCGTGAAAGAACATCCTGCCAACTTTGAAGCATGGGGGTGGATGAATCATGCTTTGGTGATGTGTTGCTACCAGTGACATTGATCATTTTGCCTGGGTGAAGGGAGGAATGCTTTTCACACTTGAGTTTCCAACTATATGAACAAAGAGTCCTAAATACAGATACAGATATGGAAAGAACCAGAAGCATATATCTGTACATTCATTGCATTTGTTTGTGCATGTTCGCTGAAATCATATGAATATGAAAGGAATTGAACAGAACTAATAGAAATCATGGGCTAGCCAGTATAGCCAATAGTTCAACTTTAATTTTACTAGCATATATTCTTGTTTAAATTGTATTATACTAATGTATAACTAAGAATATCAGTGTATTGGGGTGTATCTGCCCAGTTGTGCCCAAATCTTCTCATACAACTGTAGAATTGTGATGTTTTTTTTTCTTCTGCCATGTCATCAATTCTCACCCGTGGTTAGCAAGACCATTTGATGGCCTGAAAGCATCTCATCTCTTTCCTAAATGATTAGACACCCAGATTAGACACCAATCAGGCAATTTGTATGATTTAAAAATAGACTTCCTTGTTTATCTCGGTAAAGTCTGTGCATTTCTCCTGTAATGGTGAGCAAAAGATAGAGCATGTGATTTTAGATTAGCACTAAGTGCTACATTAGCCTATAGCCAGACTTACTAACAACCTCAGAAGGTTCTTCCGGGCAGGTTTTGAAAGGAGCAAAATCAATCAGGCTCTCTTGACGCAGCACCCCAAACTATTGAGCTGCAGTGTCTCGGAAAGGGTGAGATGCTCGCATACATCATTAAATGCAACGCTGTAGAAACATGCCTAAAAATACACCGGCCCATCAGAAACCAGCAAACCACTACATTCCCCAGCTTATCCATTAAGCAGCGAGTAGGTGGAGGAAGGTTTTAAAGCTATGCTCAGCAACTGCTGGGTGGAGGATGATTTTAGACCTATGGTCAGCATGATAAGGGATAAAGACATTACGCTTGGCTATGAGTTGCACTGCCCCATCAATCTCCAGTGGTATTGCCTTATTCTGTGTTTGTTTGTTAGTTTTTAGAGAACATGTACAAATACAAAAACTCATCTTGGGCAACTTGATCTTGTTCCCCTCATTGAATATAGTGTGTAACACTAATTATATCCACTGGGTGGCAATTCCGTAAAAGAATATCACTGTCTGAAATTTTCAGATGTAGTTTTACTTCAAACTACATGGAAATGTAAGTTCTACAATCAGGTATATTAGTTACATTTTTTGTTACATGGCAAAAACATGACAACAAAATGTATCTTGTGAAAAAAAGTTGCCTGCCTAGGGTAAATTAGCTCCCCACAAACACGGCACAAGATATTATCAATCATATTTCCTAAAGATAAATATCACGTTTCCTTGCTGTAGTAAATTTTATGTTTTATATATATTACATATATTCAAAGCTCATTTTAACGAGTACATTTAGTTTTTACATAATTAGATTTGAGCTACTATAATAATAAAATAACATATTTTTTACCATAGTAATTATAGTTGTACCTCACTGAAGAACCATGTGCATTGAATAGCTATAGCTAGTGCTGTCTACAGAGGTAGATAGATAAAAACATAGCATTTTACATGTATCTAAAGCTTTAACTGAAAGGATAGACAAACAATATTTTTCCACATTTTATTTAGCTTTGTACAGTAAATCTGATTATATTTGAGTTCTAGTGTAATTCAGTGAGTGTTCGGTAATATTGTTTAGTTCATGTCTAGAATTACCCTTACTGGGCCAGTCAACTGTTTAATGTTTGTATGTCTTAATGTTACTGTTAAAGGGTTATAAAATCATTGAAATAAAACATTAAACCTTAATACCCATGGTAAAATATAGTCTAGGCCAAGGAAAGTTCTTGATTTTCCACCTGCCCCTCAAGGCCTCTGCAAACATTGTGTGGTACGTAATTGTGGATATTAAGAGGGACGAAAATGGACACATACAACAAATCTGGCCACTTGCTAATTAGTGACCTGATTTTCTTGAAGCAGAACTAATTACAGGAGCTAAGGCACTCATCACCAGTGAGGCAGCTTAGGACCCTAAACATTCACCAAGACAGAGCTGGCTCAAACTGCGAATCAAAGAATAGCTCTTATTACTCTTATTAGCTCATCAACTTTCTTGCTGTTATTAAAAATTAGATTAATACTCTTTACATAATAAGACATGAGCTAGTAGTACTCATTGGTACTGCTATAGTGCCATAACTATAGCTGAACCCTACTGAAGAAAGATGAAAAATCTAAAATCTGTGCTTTACTGTCTAAACCACCTTTCCATGACCCAACATACATACTGTATATGCAATGCGTTTAAAATGATTAAGAACAAAGATTAAGAAGTAATGATTAGTAGTCAGTACGCCTTAAATCCACAGCTACTTATAGGTCAACCTGAGGTCAACTGAAACTGGCCACAGATCTGACAGGCATGGTCTCAGGGTCACCTTGAGAATGACGTGAGAGCATAAACAGAGCAAACAGAGTGTGGGTGGTTGTGACGACACACTGGGCAGCTGAACGGGCATTTCGTCAGGTCCTCTGAGTGAATTCAGTCATTTTGATAATTAGCACTTCACAGAGCTCATTACCGAAACCTGATTGCAATCAGCTCTTTTTCAGTCGCTGACTGTGCTTAAGCTAAGACCCCAAGTCACTCACACACACCCACATCCACCCACTAGTACAGAATACCAGCTTTATCAGCTACCCCAGTTTGATACAGACTGTTTTTCGATATGCAGAAATAACTGGAAAAAGTAATCTCAGATAAAACCAGGATGATACAATTTTCTGTAGAATCCAGCTAATAAATAAATGTAGTCTGCAACCCACAATAAGTGAACTTCCATCAAAAAATACCTCAAAAGCTCATTCAAAGCTAAAATATCCCTGCTGTTCTTAATGTACATTGATAAAACATCTTAATTGTGCATTTCTGTTGCTGTTGCAGTTCTGGGGCACTTCAGGATTTCACATGCTTAGATTTTGTTGGTAGAGGAACCAAAGTGCAGTCAGAACCTTTCAATAATACAGTAGTGATGACCTTATGAATAATTTTCACTGACGCCAATATTATATATTGAGTTAATATGATGTGAATGTGCTGGTATGGTGATTTAATTTTGTTTTTGTATACAAATTACAATGTCTGAACATTTTTGTTGATTTTAAAATGCTCTTTAAAACTATGCAATTGCATTATTATTCTATTATAAAAGGCATTTATTGCAGTCATTTCTGGGGCAATATATCTGATTCTTATAAACAGAAAGCAGTCTTGGTAAGTCTTGGTATGGGCTTTACTGTTTCCCTTTGCAACTGGGGTGCTGCTAATGGCATTGATGCATGGGCTACTGTGGAACTGGAGATATCCAAATAACAAACTCAACCTTTATCTGCTGACTTTTGAATTGTATACCAAAAAAACAGAATTAGAAAAAAATAGATCTAGTCAAACTAAAGGAGAGCATGGTAGATAAGTTCTGACAGTACAGCTACATCTTCTCACCAGAGAGATCCCTAAATTACCCCAAATTAATGGACTTTAGTTGTATATTTCTGAGCATTGATAGGCCTAATTCATGTGGTTCAAGTATTTAAGAAAATGTGCATATTTTATATACTGTATGTATAACAACAACTTTGGTTCTGGAGAACACTGTGTCCTGCAGATTTTAGTGTTTTTGTTCAGCACCCAACACACTGATCAGCTAATTTTCAAGCCTGAGTTGAAGTGGGTGTGTTAAAGCAGCAGGAGGGGTACTTCAGGATCAGGGTTTGGAATCATCAAAATAAGAAACACAAAAAGGGCTTATACTGTTTGGAAAATGTTTGAAAAAAAAAGATACATTAGCTTGTAGAACTATACATGTAAGATGAAGAGGCAAGGTACAGTACATAACAGGCAGTGAATCCTATATGGTTTAGGCTGTCTGAACATTATGTTCTTTATGTTTATAGTGTTTTGCCCTATTCAGACAGGATTAATTTTACTGTGAGGTGGGGTATACTATTTACTGGTGATTTTACTCATGCCCAAATGCATCCTGTATCATTAAAGAGTCCAGCCTTTTACCTTCTGTAGTACAAGCCACAAAAAATACTTAGGTTAATTTAATCGCATGCAAATCTGAATGTACGTTTGACATCTTTTTTCAAGTAGGAGGTGTTCAGTTTTGTTTTGCCTTCAAGTTTGTCATTAACCACATTTACACCTGGTTACGTATGAGGGTTAAGTGTAAACACACACACAGTGCATTTAAACGTGAGACACATTTGAGCAATATGTTATATTGGTGTAAATGCATCCATCGCTCCAAGACGTATTCAACTTAAAAAA
The DNA here is from genome assembly GCF_023375975.1 of Astyanax mexicanus. NCBI lineage: Eukaryota > Metazoa > Chordata > Actinopteri > Characiformes > Acestrorhamphidae > Astyanax > Astyanax mexicanus. Next base: position 18,312,696 of record NC_064432.1, on the reverse strand, counting down.
CATCTTCCAGTTCAAACGAAATACAGTAATAAACTAGTAATAACTGCAAAACTGAATTTGCATATTCAGTTCAACACATCTGATTTCAGTCTGACAATTGTAAATGCATGTGGCTATAAACCTATACAATCCAGATCATAGCCACATGAAGAGACCAGGTGTAAAAGGGGTTATCATGAAGCATAGTTTAAAGCCAAATAAAAATATTCCAATAATCGTTTATCATGACTATAATGTTAGTCTAAAACACTAGCAGTAGTCACAAGACGCTGTTTGCTGTAGATTGTTTGATTGGTAAAGTATTTTCATTTGTTTAAGGTGACAGGAGTGACAGGCCATAAATCAAATGGCCACTCCCATCTCAGTCATTCATGGGAATTGTTTATCTCAACCATAAATAGGTCCTAAATTTTACAGACATTCTGCAGCAACAATTCTTTACTTCATC